>NW_027495212.1:0-301640 GCF_021521415.1 Bidens hawaiensis | reverse complement strand
GCTAAATTCCAATAGCTGTAAGGTGAGGAGTTGTTCATTTGTCTTGATCAATCGCATGCTAGGATAGATTAGTGGCAATATTCTTGCTTATTGGGTTGATCCTTGTTCATGATGTCATGTTAAGTTTATCAAGTTATCTAGGGTTTAGTGTTTCGTTAGATTGCTTGCTTTAGATACTATTAATCAACCCTATTTGATAACTGTGAGGAAATCAATTTAACTGATTGCTTAATAATCTAATTATTGTTCTTTGGGATTTCGTTTGATTTGGTCAAGGGTCCTTAGGGTTTGTTAGATGAATATGTTTAGAAATCAATTTTCATATCATGTTATTTGTCCATTGCTTGATGATTGTTGATGCATGGGATTCTTACCTAGGTAGATTCCTTCTCTTATTGGTTTCGATCTTGTGTTTGGTTGCTTGTTTCTCGTTTACTTGTTTATTTACTTTACTAATTTAATAGTAGTTTAAAATCCCCCTTAAAACATTTTTAACAAATAGTCGTGTCGTAAGTCGAGTCTAATTAGTTAATGAACGTAATTTATAGAGTCCTGTGGGTTCGATATTCCGGACTAACTTAGCTTTAGTACAATTGATCATTTCACTTGCCGGTGTTTTGTGTAGTTGAGTCTTAGGTCTAGTTTTTATTACTTGTTTAATTTAGTTGACTGTTTTCAGCACATCAAGTTTTTGGCGCCGTTGCCGGAGACTCTTAGCAATTGCGTTTTTAGCTTTACTTGGACTTATCTACTACATACGTGCTATTTGTTTTAGTTTTGTTTGAGTCGTAGGAGTTAATTTAAGTTTTAGTTTATTTTTAAGTATTCGAGTCTACTCACTTAGTCTTTTGCGTTTTTTCAGGTTTATGCCACATCTTCGTTCGCAAGGACCACCGCTGGATGGGGTTTCTCCGTTGAAGACCGAGGCTAGTTCGTCAGTAGAGAAACAACCATCAGAAGCTACATCTACACCAAATTCGTCACCACCCAGTTCCCCACCAGAAAGTCCGAAAAGTCAACCAGCCGTCCTAATGGCCGAGAATAGGACAATTGCTACTCAAGCCTTCGATGGTTTAACCGGAAACCAGTCATGCATCGTCGTTCCCGAGATCGACAACCCCAACTCGTGACAAATCCTGTCATATGTCATGAACAACATCGTCCAAACCAATCAGTTTAATGGGCGTGATGACGAGGATGCATCGGCTCACATTAACTGACTTTACCACATTCTTAAAACTTTTAATTTACAAGGTGCTACCGAAGATGCTATTTTCTTCCATCTGTTTCCGTTTTCACTTGCAGGTAAAGCAGCCACTTGGCTTGACACTCGGCCACCTGGCACGTTCACCACTTGGGAAGCATTGCGTTCAGCTTTTATCAAAAGATACTTACCTAGGTAGATTCCTTCTCTATTTGGTTCCGATCTTGTGTTTGGTTGCTTGTTTCTCATTTACTTGATTATTTGTTTTCTTAGTTTGATATTAGTTTAAAATCCCCCTTAAAACATTTATAACAAATAGTTGTGTCGTGAGTCGAGTCTAATTAGTTAATTAACGTAATTTATAGAGTCCTGTGGGTTCGATATTCCGGACTTACTTAGCTTAGTACAATTGACCGGTTCATTTGCCGGTGTTTTGTTTAGTTGAGTCTTAAGTCTAGTTTTTATTACTTGTTTAATTTAGTTAATATTTATTGACTGTTTTTAGCACATCAAGTTTTTGGCGCCGTTGCCGGGACTCTTAGCAATTGCATTATTAGCTTTACTTGGACTTATCTGCTACATCCGTGCTATTTATTTTATTTTTGTATAAGTTGTAGGAGTCTAATTTAAGTTTTAGTTTATTTTAGTTTATTTTTTTAATATTCGAGTCTACTCATTTGGTCTGTTGCGTTTTTCAGGTTTATGCCACATCTTCGTTCGCAAGGACCACCGCTGGATAATCTTGAATCTTCTCCGTTGAAGACCGAGGCTAGTTCGTTAGTAGAGAAACAACCGTTAGAACCCGCATCTACACCAAATTCGTCACCACCCAGTTCACCACCCGAAAGTCCTAGACGTCAAGATCCAATGGCCGACAACATGACAATTGCTGCTCAAGCCTTCGATGGCTTAACCAGAAACCAATCATGCATCATCGTTCCCGAGATCGAAAACCGCAACTCGTGGCAAATTCCGTCATACGTCATGAATAGCATCGTTCAAACCAATCAGTTTAATGGGCGTGATGACGAGGACGCACCGGCTCACATTAACCGACTTTACTGCGTTTTTAAAACTTCTAATTTACAAGGTGCTACCGAAGATGCTATTTTCTTACAGTTGCTTCCATTTTCACTTACAGGTAACGCAGCCACTTGGCTTGACACTCAGCCACCTGGCACATTCACCACTTGGGAAGCATTGCGTTCAGCCTTTATCAAAAGATACTTCCCACCGGCTAAAGCGGCTATTCTTCGCAATCAGATTCACTCGTTTCACATGGAGCCGGGGGAGCAATATTGTCATGCTTGGGAGCGTTTTCAGAACCTACTTGCCCGTTGTTCTCAAAATGGTCTTACACCATGGGCTCTCGTGGAGAAATTTTACAACGGGTTGAACTACGAAACCCAAGTTCGATTCGACACGGCCGCGGGAGGAAGTTTACTGGCAAGGAAAAAGGTCACCGAGTGTAACGAGATTTTTGAGAGCTTCGATCAATCGGATCTTTCCAAAGTGCCACATCGCGGGAATTCCACTCCTGTTAGCAGTACATCCTCATCCGCTCGAGGTGTACACCAGGTTAATCTGGATACTAGTGTGGCAGCTGCTTTTGAATCACTAACTAGAAAGGTTAAGGAGCTTAAGGCCAAGGTGGACAGGTGTGAGTTCTGTAGGGGTGGACATGACACATTGGAGTGCCCGGTGATGAATCAACAGGTCGATTTTGTTGCTGGTCAGAATAGGTTTCCCAACAATTACAGCAACAATAATCAGAGTTGGAACACCTAAAAGAACCCGAATCAGAATAATGCTAAATGGCGTCCGTCAGGCGCACCACCCGGATTTCAAAATTCTTATACTCCAGAACAAGGTCAGTATTTTAATGATAATAATACTAA
Source organism: Bidens hawaiensis (assembly GCF_021521415.1). Taxonomy (NCBI): domain Eukaryota; kingdom Viridiplantae; phylum Streptophyta; class Magnoliopsida; order Asterales; family Asteraceae; genus Bidens; species Bidens hawaiensis. The sequence goes on along the minus strand of NW_027495212.1, from coordinate 298,538 downwards.
TGGTACTAACGTTCAAAATAATGTGCAGGATTCGAATGGTGGAATTGGACGTTTAGAAGAGATGATGAAGCAAATCTTGGAGAGAGACCAAGCTAGACAGAAGAAGTTCTCCGAGCATGATCTACTTTTTAGGAATCAACAATCTGCTATTCTTGATACTATTCTTGATATTAAAAGGACTGTTGGTGATATTGCTCGTCGTTCAGAAGAAAGGCCTCCAGGTCAGTTTTCGGGTATTCCTCAAACTAATCCGACTGCTCAATTGAAAGCCATCTCCACTCGTAGTGGTAGGTTTTTTGGTCTGGAGATAGTTAGTAAAGAAATTGGGAAAAATGGGGACGATGAATTGGTAGATGAGGAGGAAGAGGTAGTGGCTCCGGGTAAGTCACAAGTTACAACACCGATTATTGAGCCACTAGTTGGAAAGAAGCCGGTTGGAGTCCGGCCACCACCACACATCATTGACCTTGCCTATGTCCCATACCCCGCTCGTTTAAAGTATCAAAAGTATACGAAAGATTACAGGCATTTTCTCAATATATTTAGCCAATTGAATGTTAATCTCCCATTCGTTGAAGTTCTCCAGCATATGCCTAAATACGCCAATTTTTTGAAAGACCTTCTTAAAATAAAGGATAAGTTGGAAGAGCTTTCGACTGTACCACTGAATGGAGAGTGTTCTGAAGTAGTTCTGAATAAAGTTCCAGAAAAATTACCCGACCCCGGCGTTTTTACCATCCAATGCCTTTTCGGAAGTGACACGACATGTCAAGCATTGGCCGAACTTGGAGCTAGTATAAACCTCATGCCGTATTCTTTATATAAAAAGCTAGGCCTAGGAGAGCTCACCCCTACTCGTATGACGTTGTCTTTAGCTGATCGTTCCGTTAAGTATCCGAGAGGTGTTGTGGAAAATTTGCTCGTTAAGGTAGATTATTTGGTTCTTCCAGCAGATTTTATTGTTTTAGATATGAAGGCCGACGAGAGAGTTCCTATCATTTTGGGTCGTCCATTCTTACATACCGCTAGGGCAATCATTGACGTGTTTGAAGGCAAGATCACTCTTAGAGCCGGTGATGAAAGCGCCATTTATTTGGCGAGGTCCGTGAGACATCCGAGTGGTCAAGACGGTCTCATTGATCCATGTCACCCAGTTTACTCGATAGAATCAGTTATCTCGGGCATGGGTCCTAGTCTTGATAATTCCCGTTCGGGGAATAGTAGTGTGAAAAAGGAGCGAGAGGTTTTTCGTTCTCGAGAAATGGTAAAGTGTGTTGGAGAAAGAGGTGGTGGAAAGCGTAAGTTTGAGAAGGTTCGTGGAGTTAAAAAGAAGAAGACCAAGGTTGATGAATGGTCGGATCGTGATTCGGAATCTTTGAGGGCATTGGAGTTCTACCGAGGCGGAGGAAACTCCACTCGGTCTGCCACATGATTCACATAACATGGGTTCTTGAGTGGAAACTCAAGGGTAGAGTTTGTAGATTTCCTTTATTTTAATTTTAATTTTATTTTCTTTGAGTCGCTAAAGTAGTTTTTGTAGTTTGTCTTTGTTTTTGCATTTTTAAGTTTTGCTAGTTTGAAGATTGTTTGAGATAGAGAGGCGATCCCCAAGGAAGAATTTAATGAAAAAGACAAGTGTGGGGGTGGAGCAGCTGAGCCGTATACTTTATATTTATTATTTGCTGTTAATTATTCATGTTTTATATATTTTTGGGTTGTTGACGCACTTTAATTGCATAGTATCTATCATTATGATAAGATACATTTTTAGATATGTTTGTTTTGTTTTGCGTATTAGTTCGTGAGAGAAGGAGTTACCATTTGCTGAGCACGTTCGTAGTTGGAGGGCATTCATGGAAGAAGACCTTGGCATCATATTTCATGCGCATATTACCAGCTAAGTCTTTTCCATTATCTAGCTTGTTAACTTTTTATTTTGTTTTTATTTTAGTTTTAATTTTTAGTTTTTTATATTTTTGTAGTCCGACTTTATTTTTAATCTTATTTTTATTTTAGTCGTCCTTATCCTTGCATTGAGGACAATGCAAAATTTAAGTGTGGGGATAGGATATTTGAGTCGTAATTTAAATTGAGATTTTGTTTAAAAAAATTAATTAAAAAATTGAAAAAAAATTGAGAAAAAATGTTTTAAAAATGTCCATTGAATATAGTTTTTTGCGTTAAAGTGGGAGATGATGATATTCATCGGAAATTGGTTTTTCAAACTACTAATAATATGAGATAATATAAAAGAAGACGCACTTAACTTGGGATGTGTCGGTAGGCTCAGCCTTGAAAATGAAAGGGCAATTTGATAAAATGGGTCGGAAATCTCATGTGAATAAAGCGTTTTGTCCGTGGAAGATAAGTAATGAAAGGTCGGGCCATACTCAAGCCTCAATTCTTGGTATTAAAAGTGGAAATATTATAAAATTTGAAAAAAAAAATTTGAATGCGTTATCATATGATGCTAGGGTAGGTTTAACGTTAGAGTATGCCGTTTCGCCTGTGATATAAATCTTAAACTGCTAGTTTTAATGTTTTACACATCATTGGCGTATGGTTTTATAACCTTAAATCTTGTATTGATGGGATGCCCCAGGTCCGGAGACTATGGGTATGTATGCAGTCTATTCATCTGGGTATTCACAATTCTCCCGCAGATTTCTGTCACATAAGTCTTTAAACATGATTACAAAAAGTACAAAGTACAAATGCATTACAGACTTGATCATCCACACTGTTAGCCATGTGGGACCCCTTGCTCGCGTCTCATTACCATTAAGAAACGGACCACAAGGGACACGCCACATGTAAGCCCTACAGATGAAATTTTGTATACTCACCTATGGTAATGATTCGGTGTATTGCTTGATAACAGGGGTATGTCATGTTGTGGGGAACACTAGCTATTAATTAATTGTACCTTAAATCATATCTAATGGCTGCTTGGTAGACTTTGATGCTTAAGGTTAGGTGGATAAACAATACCCTTGATCGTCTTAACTATTCATGAAAAAAATAGAGCAATAAAAGTTTTAAATATGCTAATTTTGAGATTTAAGTTAAGTTGGGGTGGTCTGGTCCGGTAAAAGCTGAAAATAAGCGGGTCTTACTTGTGTAAACCATTGAGTAATATTAATGTCGGATCCTATTTGTCCCGGGAAAGATTAATGCATGGGTTTAAGTGGACAACAATATCGGTGATCATGGTTTTTGTGTTTTTCTAAGCTTTAAAAATTAACATATATGTTTGTAAGACTGTAATTTTCCGATTCTGATCCAACTGCATCAGACTTTTTCAGGGACGAAAAAAGAGTAAGTGTGGGGATATTTGATATACATCTATTTATACATCTCGAATCCCTTGTAAAGTTATGTTTATTTAATATTTTGAGTTCGGTTTAGTTCGTGTATCGTTTATTGATGTGCTAAAAACAATCAATAAATATTAACTAAATTAAACAAGTAATAAAAACTAGACCTAAGACTCAACTAAACAAAACACCGGCAAGTGAACCGGTCAATTGTACTAAGCTAAGTAAGTCCGGAATATCGAACCCACAGGACTCTATAAATTACGTTAATTAACTAATTAGACTCGACTCACGACACGAATATTTATTATAAATGTTTTAAAGGGAATTTTAAACTAATATTAAACTAAGAAAACAAATAAGCAAGTAAATGAGAAACAAGCAACCAAACACAAGATCGGAACCCAATAGAGAAGGAATCTACCTAGGTAAGAATCCCATGCATCAACAATCATCAAGCAATGGACAATTAACTTGATTATGGAAACTGATTTCTAAACGTATTCATCTAACAAACCCTAAGGACCCTTGACTGAATCAAACAAAATCCCAAAGAATAATTATTAGATTATTAAGCAATCAGTTGAATTGATTTCCGCAAAGTTATCAAATAGGGTTAATTAATTACTTCTAAAGAAAGCAAACTTACAAAACACTAAACTCCAGATAACTTGATAAACTAACATGACATCATGAACATGGATCAACACAATAAGCAAGAATATTGTCACTATCTATCCTAGCATGCAATTGACCAAGACACATGAATAACTCCTCACCTTACAACTATTGGAATTTAGCAAAGCATTCAAAACCCTAACCAACTATCAACAAGCTTCTATGATCTAACGAGCCCATTTAATCACAAAAATCAAAACACCAAGTAATGATTAAACATAAACCCTAAATCTAAAGAACACAATCAAAAGATAAAAGATCTATATGAAGCAATAGTTAATAATCAACCAAGATAATAAACACTTATACGCATCATGAAAGCAAAACCAAGTCTTTTACAATTAATAAAACGAAACCATAATCAAACAATTTCCCAAAGCAAGAATCAAGTCTCAAACATGTTCATCAAACCTAGGAAGACATGAAGTCTAGCCTAGAATCATTATTAAAAACAATCCCAAACAAAGAAAACAAAAGAGATTCATGAAAAATAACAAGAACGAAGAAAGTAGAGCGATAGAACCCGTAAGACTCCTTTATTGATCGATTAAATGGAAGATCCTTGATCTCTTAATGATTCCTAGCTTCAAAACAACTTGAAAACCTTCTCAAAATCGGCTGCAATAGTGCTTAACTCGACTAGGTTTGCAAGAGATGTTTATATAAGCGAGTAACGGGCTTGGACTTGCAAAGATGGCTGACCAGGGAGCCCTAGGCACTGCGCGAAGGCATATTGCCATCTGGCTTCGCGTGTGGCGGCGCCCCTTTTGCTGACTAGAAGGCCTAGGTGCCCCGCGGCCCCTTCCTTTGCGTGCGGCGGCGCCCTAAAAAGGGAATTTTCGTTTTTTTCTTTTTATTTATTATTTAATCATGTTAGATCCCTTTCTTGAACTCCAAGTAACGTTTAGAACCTTCTAGACCTTCTTTTTCTTGAATTACAAATCACCATCTACATGAAAACAAATCAAAACGCTAAGTGGAACAATCATGTAATCATTAACGAGCAAAACGTACTTAAACTTCGCATGAAAAGATAGAAAGAATTAAGTAAAACATGCAAGACACCAAAAGAGTTAAAACACGATAAATATATAAAACTTGACTCAAAACCTAAATTAATAAAAGATAAACAAAACTCGAACTTAAACGAACTTAAAACATTAAGAAAACACAACTTTACATGGGATTCGAGATGTATAAATACATGTATATCAAATATCTACACACTTACTCTTTTTTCGTCCCTGAAAAAGTCTAATGTAGTTGGATCAGAATCGGAAAATAAAGTCTTAAAAACATATAGGTTAATTTTTAAAACTTAGAAAAACGCAAAAACCGCGATCACCGATATTGTTGTCCACTTAAACCCATGCCTTAATCTTTACCGGGACAAATATGATCCGACAATAATAGTAATCAGTGATTTACACAATTAAGACCCACTTATTTTCAGCTTTTACCGGATCAGACCACCCCAACTTGACTTAAACCTCAAAATTAGCAGATTTAAAACTTTTTGTTGCTCTATTTTTTCATGAATAGTTAAGACGATCAAGGGTATTGTTTATCCACCTAAGTTTAATCATCAAAGTCTACCAAGCAGCCATTAGATATGATTAAGGTTCAATTAATTTATAGCTAGTGTTCCCCCACAACATGACATGCCCTCGTTATCAAGCAATACACCGAACCATTGCCATAGGTGAGTATGCAAAATTTCATCTGTAGGGCTTACATGTGGCGTGTCCCTTGTGGTCCGTTTCTTAATGGTAATGAGACGCGAGCAAGGGGACCCCACATGGCTAACAGCGTGGATGATCAAGTCTGTAATGCATTTGTACTTTTGTACTTTTGTGATCATGTTTAAAGACTTATGTGGCAAAAATCTGCAGGTTTGCTCTTTTTTAGATTTATTTTAAATATTCACAACCCCATTTGGAATTGTGAATACCCAGATGAATAATCGGCATACAGACCCATGGTCTCCGGACCCGAGGCATCCCATCAATACAAGAGTTAAGGTTATAAAACCATACGCCAATGATGTGTAAAACACTAAAGCTAGCAGTTTAAGATTTATATCACAGGCTACACGGCATACTCTAACGTTAAACCTACCCAAGCATCATATGATAACGTATTCAATTTTTTTAAACTTTTCAAACTTTATAATATTTCCACTTTTCATACCAAGAATTGAGGCTTGAGTATGGGTTGACCTTTTGTTGGTACATGATGTCAGTAGTTCAGTATCGAGTGTCTGTAATTGTGTTAGTTGGTTTTGTTATGTGTTAGTTAATGTGTTTCACAAGTTCGCTCATCATAAGCGAACTTGTGGTTTAAGCGAAGTTAGTGACAACTTCGCCTAGCATGTTAGGCGAAGTTGTCGAAGTGTATTTAAGTTAGGCTACGGGTTCTTTTGTAAAAAAATGATTCCAGCACGTGTAATTGGTGATTGAGATATCACGTGTTATTAGTTGCAATACAACGTGTCTTTTGCGTATTGTAACGTGTGTCTGCTTTTGTTTAACGTATATCGCTTCTACGCTCCTATCGTCTTACTTAGGGATTCTGTACCTACGTAGAACGAGATATTTCCTTGTAGATCCGGCTGGGAACCTACAATTGGTATCAGAGCTTTTGCTCGTGATTGTGTGGTTCGGGATTATCACACGGGTGTAGAAATCGTTCCGTTCGACTATTCGCGGGACGAGTTTACGTTGAAATACCAAGTTTTTGGGTCCTACTCACCTCTCTCCATCAAAAACAACCCATTACACCTTCGGATACCTCGCAATACGTCAAAATCAAACCTGCAAAAACGTTGTGTTCATCAGGCGAAGTTGCCGCCACTGTTTGTAGTGTTTAGGCGAAGATATAAGATTAAGCGAAGTTATCATTAACTTCGCCTACCTCACAAGTTCGCTTATCTTAAGCGAAGTTATCACCAAGCGAAGTTGTAGTCAGGCGAAGTTAAGAAGAAGGGAGAAGTTAAGAAAGCAAGCGAAGTTAAGACTTAAGAGAAGTTATCATTAACTTCGCCTACTGTACTGTTCAGAATAATAAATTATATTTGTTTTCTTTGAGTGTTCGTTCGTATTTCTTCCAAAGATGACTTCTATAAATATTACGGAACTGGTGAAAATGGAGGTGGAAGCAGGTTCAGCTACTAAGGCTCCGAAAATGCTTAAGGGTACCGATTTCGTTGCTTGGAAAGATCGGTTTGAACAATATGTTAAATATCAAGATGCTAAGATGTGGGTGTGCATTCAAGATGGTTACATTCCACCAACGACTATGTTTGAGGGTCATGAACAAATAAAGAAGTACAATAAGATGGAAGAGGAAGAAAAGAAGATGTATGAGGCAGAAAGCAAAGCTCATGCTGCGATAACAATGGCTCTTCCGCAAGAGATTCTTCACACCTTCAAGAAATACAAAACCGCCAGAGAGCTATGGGAAGGGCTTGAAAACCGATATGAAGGTAATGTGGGGATACGTGCATCCAAGATTAAGCTTCTCAAAACCCAATTCTCAGTGTTCAAGTATTTGAAGAATGAGTCACTTGATGATATCATTACAAGGTATTACCACTTGATGACCGAACTCAGAAACTATTTAATTGACTATAAAGAAGAAGAGATCGTAGAAAAACTTCTTGATGCTCTCCCACCGAAATGGGAAATGTACACTGTCTTGATGAGAGAAGATAAAGAGTTTGCAAACATCGACTTGGAAACAGCCGTCGATAAACTACGAACTTTTAAACTTAACATGGTTCGAAAAGAGACACCAACTGATCAGGTTAAGGATCCAGGAATGTATGGTGCGAAAGTTACTTCAAGTTCAAGTTCAAAGTCGGAATCATCAGCTTACTACTCAAAGGGAGACTCGAGCTCTAACTCAACTCAAGATGGTCATGTAACTCTCAACATGGATGGTGATGTGTGTTTTGTAGCTGGTGGAACAAATCCTTCTAAACCTCAAGCAACAACTGGTATTTTTTCCTCAAATGTTCCGAACAACAACTACTCTCAGAAGCCCATGAGTGTTAAATCTGCTGAACAACAGTTTGCTCTCTATGCATCTTTCATTGCTTCTTACGAAAATTACATCAAAGGTGACGAAGACTATGATCAGATCGATGTTGATGATCTGGAAGAGATGGATCTACAGTGGCAGATGGCGATGATAGTAAGAAGAGTTAAAAGGTTTATGAAGAAGACTGGTAGAAAGTTCGTTGGTGAAAGACCAGGTTTTGATAAGTCAAAGGTTCGGTGTTATAACTGTCAACAGAATGGCCACTTTGCTAAAGAGTGCACAAATGAAAGAGTAGAACGTAGTCAGAACAGGCCAACACAACCGAATGGGGGAAGTAATGAGAATAGGGCGATGGTATCCAGACAGAACGGGGGATACAATTGGAATCTGCAAGTTGAGGAAGTATTCGAATAGGCAAACCTGGTTAACATCGAAACTGAAGGAAGCGACAGAGAGACAAGAAAAGATCAAGCTTATATGGCAGAGGTGAATGATCAGCTCTCTGAGGTAAGTTCTGAACTTTCTTGTATACAATGTGAAAATCTGTCTGAACAATTGAAAACATTAACTGATCAGTTTGTTAGTTTGGACACTCAATTTAAAACATTAAAAGAAGATCATCATTACACTAAAACTAGAGAAAATAGTTATTCAGTAAAGATTAAAGCTAGTGAAAAAGATATCAGAAGTCTTAAAGCAAGTCTTGCTGAAAAAATACAAGTAATTGATCTTAGCTATGAAGTGTTAGAAGAGAAAACCAAACTAATTGCTGAAAGGGATAAACAGATAGCTGACTACCAGGTGAAAGTGGTGGAATTAAACAGAAAACTTGAGCAGTTTAGAAATTCCTCTGCAATGCTTGATCATCTCGTAAGTGATCAACGTTCCCCAGTTAAAAGGGGAGGAATTGGATATTCTGAAGTTCCACCACCTTATAATCATAATTATACATATGATCCTAGTAATCAGAAATCTGTTGATGTTGAGATTAGTCAGACAGTTCCTGTCAAAGTTTCAATTAAAAAACCGGAATTGAGTAAAAAGAAAACGAGTAAGCCTGTCTCGAATGTTAAGATTTCTGTTCCAAGTTCTGTCTCATCAAATTCGGACAAGGCATCCGAATCTAGTGAGACAAAAGAAGAGGTAGTGTTACTAAGACGTGGGGAGGAATTTAAACCTACTGAAAAGAATTCCCCTCTAAACCAGTATGTCCCACCATATGTTAGGCAAACGGGTAGTAATGCAACCTCAACATCTGAAACAACTGTTAAGACGAAGGTTGAACACAGAAGTTGTTTCAGATGCAATCAAATAGGACACCTGATTGCTAATTGCCCTCTGAATCAGAGATTCAGAGGTATGAGGCCTCCGAAAACTGAGAATAAAACTAACAGTAATTACTATAATGGTAAGAATGCAAACTCATCAAAGTTCAAACATTTGACTAATCCAGGATTTCAAAGAAATCGATCTCAGTTTTTCCCTGTTAACAACCAAACCACTAGTTATAATTCATTTAATTCACGAAGGTTTGGATGGCCTCATAGTCAATCCACAAGAAGGTATCCTTTCAGAATTTACAGAAGTCGTTCTCAAAGTAACTTTAGACAATCAATAGATGGGATGCCGTTTAACAGGTTTAATTGACCCAAGACCAATAGGTCTTGGGTCCCAAGATTTTAATATTTTCTTTAATCGTGCAGGAACAGTTGAACAGGGCAGCAAACAATCTATGGGTTGTGGATAGCGGCTGTTCCCGGCACATGACTGGTAACAAGAATTTGTTACACGAGTGGAAACCTGTTCAGGGAGGTAGAGTAAGTTTTGCTGGAGAGAGTGGTGGTAGAATTACTGGAATTGGACGGTGACTAATGGTAAAATGAAGTTAAAAAGATGAATTTTGTTGAAGAGCTGAAGCATAATTTGCTGAGTGTGTCTCAGATCTGTGACAAAGATTACACTGTGCACTTTACCAAGAATGAAGCGATTGTACTGTATCCTGGTTTCAAGGTACCAGAGGCATGGATAGTGATGAAGGCTCCAAGGGAAAAGAATACATACGTAATGAATATGAGGTCGACTGAGATGGCAACAGAAGAATCATGTCTTCTGTCCAAAGCAACTGAATCGGAGTCCGAGCTTTGGCATCGAAGAATGGGGCATATACATCTTCGAAAAATGAACTACATTGTCAAGAATGGGCTGGTGCTTGGTGTTCCCTTGAAGAATTTCAACTTTGAAGACCAATGCCTATCGTCAAGAAGGGAAAGCAACACAAGAAATCTCATCACACCAAGAAGGTCAATTCAATAGTCAGTACCCTAGACCTACTTCACATGGATATCTTCGGTCACATGAATGTAAAGAGTCTAGGTGGAACATCATATTGCTTGGTAATAACTGATGATTACTCTTGATATTCTTGGGTATACTTTCTAAAGACAAAAGATGAGACGGTTCAGTTGGTAATTAACTTGATTACCAAGGTTGAGAATATTGTGGGAAGAAAGGTCAAGTACATCAGGAGTGATAATGGGACAGAGTTCAAAAACTATCAGATGGATATGTTTTGCTTACAGAAAGGGATAGACCACCAGTACAGCGCCCCGTATACTCCGCAACAAAATGGGGTGGCTGAGAGGAAGAACAGGACGCTAATTGAAGGAGCCAGAACCATGCTGGCTGATGCTAAACTTCCTGTGGTGTTCTGGGCTGAAGCTGTTGCAACAGCCTGTTATATCCTTAAACGAGTTTTAACTGTTAAAAGATTGAATAAAACATGTTATGAACTTATGCATGGTAGAAAGCCTAACCTGAATGGTCTCGAACCATTCGGGTCCCCGTGTTCGATATTAAAGACGAACTCAAAATTTGGTGAGAAAGCCGACGAAGGTATTTTAGTCGGATATGTTGTTGGGACACCCAACAGACGAGTCTTTAATCTATCGACCAGCAAGGTGGAGGTGGTTTGTAACACTGACATCACAAGTTACAAACCACCAAAACCAAGCACGGGACCCGCTGAGGCTTTCGACTATGATAAGCTTTTTAAATCTTTTAATATGCGTTACTTGGATTGTGCAGAAGTTGATGAGAGAATTGCTACGCAGATTCTTTATGATGAGGAAGAAAATTTTGTGCAACGACCGCAGTACGATGAATGTCAACCTTCCTCGTCAAGTGCTGTTGATACACCTGCTGCCTCTACAGAAGACGAATTCTTCAATCCTTTTCATTCTCAACAACAATCGCCCATTGATGAACTATCTTCGAACCTGGAACACAATCTGCAAGTCTGTTTGGTTCCGACTACTGGAGTTCACAGAAATCACCATTTGGAGAACATGATAGGTGATCTGTCCGACGGTGTACAAACAAGACGAAACTTGAATGAGCACACTTGTGTTTACACAAGCATTAAAGAAACAAGTATCATTAACGAGTGCTTGTACACCTGCTTCATCAGCCAGATTGAACCAAAGAACTATCAAATGGCTCTAAAAGACAGCTCGTGGGTCGAAGCCATGCAAGAAGAGTTATCCCAATTCAAGAAGATGGAGGTATGGAATTTGGTTGCAAAACCGAAAAATGTGCATGCCATTGGCACCAAATGGGTTTTCAAATGTAAGAGAGATGAGAAAGGGATAATCATCAGAAACAAGGCAAGGCTGGTTGTAAAAGGTTTTAATCAGCAAGAAGGGACCGACCACAATGAAGTGTTTGCTCCTGTGGCGAGATTGGAAGCGATTCGTCTGTTTTTGGCATTTGCTGCACACAAGGAGATGAAGGTGTTCCAGTTAGACATGAAAAGTGTGTTTCTTAATGGTAAAGTCGATGAGGTTATGTACGTTGAGCAACCTCTGGGTTTTCCTGACCCAGACTTTCCTGATCACGTGTACAAGCTAAGTAAAGCGCTATATGGGCTACATCAGGCCCCTCGTGCCTGGTATGCAACTTTATCCGATTACTTGCTTGAGAATGGGTTTGAAAGGGGAAAGATCGACAACACACTGTTCGTTAAGAGAAAAGGAGGAGACTTTCTTCTGGTTCAAGTCTACGTGGACGACATCATCTTTGCTGCATCAAAAGTCACCATGTGTCAGGAATTTGAAGAAGTCATGAAGAAGAGGTTTGAAATGAGTGCAATGGGTGAATTAACTTTCTTTCTAGGATTGCAGGTTGATCAGAAGAAGGATGGGATGTTCATCCATCAGACTAAATATGTCCAAGACGTTCTCAAACGCTTCAAGATGGAGGACAGCACTCCATTTGATACTCCAGTTTGTGTCAACCACAAACTGGGTGCTGATTCAGACGGTGATGCAGACGTGGACCCCACCCATTATCGGGTAATAATAGGTTCTTTAATGTATTTAACTGCATCTAGACCTGATATTATGTTTGTAGTTTGTCTTTGTGCTCGTTTTCAGGCAAACCCAAAGGAATCGCACATGAAGGGTGTGAAGAGGATATTGCGTTATCTCAAAGGCAAGCCTAAGCTGGGGTTGTGGTACACGAAAGGGGGAGACTTGGAGTTGGTCACTTACACGGATTCTGACTATGGAGGATGCAATCAGAATCGAAAGTCGACAACAGGTGGATGCCAATTTCTTGGAGGCAGATTAGTGTCATGGCAGTGCAAGAAGCAGACCTCAGTCGCCATCTCTACCTGTGAAGCAGAGTACATGGCAGCATCAAACTGCTGCTCCCAGGTTCTTTGGATACAACAGCAATTGCGCGATTACGGTCTGAATTTCACTCATACTCCTATTTGCATAGATAACACTGCTGCAATCTCAGTAACTAACAATCCCGTAAAGCATAGCAAAACTAAACACATTGACATTCGTCATCATTTTATACGGGATTGTGCTGAGAAGAAATTAATAGTGCTCGAAAAGGTTGATTCGTTAGATAATTTCGCTGATTTGTTTACTAAAGCGTTTGATAGAACTCGTTTTCAAAACCTTGTTGAGCTTAATGGGATGATCAATCCCGAGTAACCATATTTTTCGTTTTTACTTACTGAAAAAAAAAACGTCACTATCGCTTAGAATTTTGTCGGTGGCTTCAGTTTGAAGGACATATCTTCGGATATGTTTGGTCCTCACTTCTACCAGTAGATTATGAGGATAGCCATTAACCAGATGACTGAAAGTGACCGGGGCGGTTTTCGATGTGTTTTCATTCTTTCGCTGAAAATTAGTCGTTCATACTCAGTTAAAAGGACGCATACTCGTATGTGGTCGGTCCAGCTGATCCATTGGATCTTCAGGATAGCCGTTTACCTGATGACTTTGACTTGATCGGGGCGATAGAATTTGAATTTTTTAAGGGAGATGAAATAATTTTTCAAGTCTATAACTTCGTAAGAAGTTTCTTTACTATGTTTAAAAGAAAATTGATCCAACCTTGGAAAGTGATATACAAACTATTTTTGTGTGCTTAACTAGTGAAGTTATTAGGCTTAAAAGACTCTAGAATAGTCATTGTATGTTATGGTAGCTTTTTATGGTGCGTAAAAGTAGAAGTGATACTAACTAACTCTCCTCGATTTTAAGTGGAAACTCATTAAGAGTTGTGCATGTCTTCATATATATCTTTCCGAATGATAGGCAGAAAAGTGATTACCCAATCATACACGAGCCCGTGAGTGTTCTGTTTCGCGAGAAGATAGTGTGTCAAGAAACTGCAGTGATCCAGATTCGGGACTTGCAGTGTTCTGCTGTTTAAGGCTATGTAAATCTTTATTAAAAAAATAAAAAATAAAAAATAAAATAAAATAAAATAAATTATTATTAAGCCTTCTGAAGTCTATGATGTTATACTTGTCAATCAAGAGGCAAGACCGAGAACGAGACGAAGACTCTAAAAGATCAAGATGTATTTACAGCTTAATCAGACACTGCGGGTCGAGGTCAACTCGGGGTGACTTGGGGAAAGCCAAATAAGCTTTGAGAATAGATAGGAGGCATCACAATCTCTGATGTGGTGTCCATTTATATTTTGAGCTAAATTGAACCTAACCCGTATCACTGAAGCGATGAAAACCATACTAAGTTGTTTACCTGCTTACAACCTGTTTCTTCATGTCATAATACAGCTGAACATGGATCTATGTGACAGTCACTTAATTAGTATGATTCCTGTTCGGATCTTTTCTAAAACATTTAAGTCCCTGTCAAGACTGAAATTTGATCCCGTGTATTTTATTTCAAAATTTTATTTTACTTATGTCGTTTTATGGTTTAATACCTGGTTACTTGGTCCTTGATCGTAACATTTTACTCTTTAAAGGAAGTTTTAAAAGTTAATGGCCTAACGTTCTAATTATAAGGGCCTGTTGTGTAAATTTCATAACAAGAGAAGTTGTGTTAACAGGCGAACTTGTTAAACAGGCGAAGTTAAGGGGTAAGCGAAGTTAACCCTAACTTCGCATGTGTAACTTAGATCATATATATAGAAAATTTTGGTCAAACACTTTATACCTTTTCAAAGTAACAGCGAACTTAACACCCATAACCCTCGGCGAAGTTGTCTTGTGAATCAAACTCTTTTTTAATCAATTTCAATCCGTGTTAAAGGTGTGTAGTGTCGTCCCAACTTATAATCTATGTCAATGGTGTTAATCAAAGGTTGTTTTGATCCGATTTGTGACCCCGTTCATACAAACTTTCAACACCCGCTTTTCAAACTTGTTACAATGTGGTCGTCAACATCTTGATCGTCTAGATCTCCTTAAAAACATGTTTAGTAGAGTCCACTATCACCAAATTCACCAAATTCACCTCGTTTGGCCGTCTAACCCTTTGTCGTTTCAGTTCAGGCGAAGTTATGGTTTAGGCGAAGTTGTTCTCAACTTCGCCTAAGGCTTAACTTCGCCTGTTATTTTAAAATTTTAATTAATCAAGGGGCGAAGTTATGATTAGGCGAAGTTATCCTTAACTTCACCTTAGCCTTAACTTCGCCTAATGCTTTAAATATTATTTAAATTTTAACCTGTTGTCAGGCGAAGTTATTGTATAGGCAAAGTTGTGCTCAACTTCGCCCTTTGTCTAACTTCGCTTGCACACTAATGTTTATCTTAACTTCGCTCATGGTAATACATGAAGTTACGATCTGCCTCGACGTTTCTCTAACTTAGACCGTTTGTGTTGCAGATATGGCAGCTGTAGCGGGAGCCGGTGGTGCTGGTGGTGACAATGGAGGAGATAACAATCGTCAGTTTTTCCCGGGGCATAATATGTACATTACTTTGGACCCGGATGCGAGCGGTGTTGATGACTTTCGCGAGATCATCACGTTTCTAATCCGCTCGCGTATCTTCCATGCTATTACTACAACACTGTCCATCTCTTTACCAAACATAGAAGATTTCTGGCGGACGGTTGAGTATGATTGCAGAGTCGAGCCCCCAGTTATGCGTGCAACCGTTAACAACCAGGTGGTGCAGTTCTCTTCTGAGCAGATACGGGTTGCTCTACAGTTTGGGGATGAAACGAGAAATGATCCTACAGACTTCGTGGCTCCATTCAGAGATGGTGCTTTTCTAAGAATGGGCTACTCTGGTCCATTGGGGGATACTCAGAGACGCAAGGGGTTTCTGTTAGATCAATGGCGCTTTCTCATGCACGTGATGATCGTGTGCATGTCGGGTAGAAAGGCTGGTACGGATGGAATGGGTGCGACCATGCAGTCGGCGATGACAACACTGACTTACAACAAGCGTTATAGCTTCAGTCAGATGGTGTTCTATGAGATAGACCATCAGAGACGAGCGGTGGCGCGTGAGAGATTCTTGATGTATCCAAGATTCCTAAAAATGATCTTGAATCACGTGGCTCCCTCGTTACCTCAGCGCCGTCCGATTCGGTATGTGGAAAGTGTCAGCAAGCGAATCTTCGCCCAATGTAGATCATCAAGTGCTAGAAGTAAACCTGAGCTCCGTCCTTGACATACTCCGTTATTTGGGTACTTGATCAACCCGGAGTATGTTGCAGCTCGTGGGGACGAGTTTCGGGATCCGGCACCGCAACAGGCTGGAGCACCTCAACCACCACCTGTGGTACAACTATCTCTTCCTGCTGCTCCTGTTGTGGCACCGGAGGAACACGTCGACCTTGAAGCTGCTTTCGGCGGTCAAGGGTTTTTCGATATGGAACGTGTTGATCCAGAGGAAGAGGTGCAGGTCTCGGCTGCACAAGTTTCAAGTGTTGATGTGTTGATGGCAGCTACGACTGTGGCTGATTCTGAAAGAACTGATTCTGTTTCCTCAGATGATGATGTGGCTGAAGCTAGACAGATTCTGATTACTCAAGAAAGAATTCATGGGAAGAGAAAGAGAGACACAGATGATAGTGAATCAGATTTTGAGGAGGATTTACAACGGTTGGTTCGTCGAGCGAGAAGGGCAAGAACGGGTGAAGGATCGGGAGCTGGTGAGAGCTCGAGGGTGGTTCGTTTTTCTCCACCCGCACTGTCTGGTATGACTATGGTCCCTACATCATTGACAGTTACAGGGCCGTTAACCTCGGGTGTTGACTACCTCATCGTGTTGACTACCTCATCCTCCTTTGGCATGCCACTTACTACATTTCAACTCCCGGCTCCAGAGATTGTCTCCTTGCCACCTCCAACTCTTACTCCATCGGAGGTCGTTGCAAGGTTTGTTGAGTCGACAGTTGTTGCCACTGCAGGGTTGTCTGTTACGATACCACCTGCGGTTACGTTTCCACCTGTTTTTGATGTGTCGGTTACCTTGGGGATCCCTCCTCCGTACGCTCAAGACATTTCACATATGAGGTTTGATTTCGATGCAACCCTATCCGACTCGGAAAGAATAGCAGCTCTTGAAAGGTACGTGGCAGAACAGTCAAGAGTAAATCTGATCCAGACTCATGCTATTCAGCGCCTCGTTGCAGAGAATCAAATTCAGTCGTCCCTCCTGATTAAGCATGGTAAAATTTTTGATGCCTTAAAACAGTTCTTGGCATCTCAGGGGGAGACGAGCTGTAAGGGTGACGAGCTGAGGGCGAAGAAGAGAAATGATCGAGACGATGATCCCAATGCATCGAAAGATGTAGGTGGAGAGTTTCCAAGAACTGAACAAGCTCTTGGGACTTCCACAACTCAGGGGGAGTCAACTGGTGCAACTGGCGGATCGGGGGGTGATGACGTGGTGGTAGTGGAGGCTGAGGAGGTGTTGGATGATAATGTTATAGGTGATGATGATGTGTTATCGGTGGAAGAGATTGAGAAGATAGGGGCTGAGATCGTGATTGATAGTGAAGTAGAAGAGGGAGAGATTGTGGAGGAGAACATTGAGCATGAAATTCCAGCAGTTGAAAAGTCAGATTTGGGTCAAGATACGGAATGTGATGAGACTGAATGGGAAGAGCAGCCAAGATGGAAAGAAGGCTACGCTCAGTGGTTCGTAAAGACAAAGAAACCGGCGGTCCCTACTATGTTCAAGAAAAGTTACAACATCAAAGGTTATGATGAATCGAAAAAGGGGATTATCTGCT
The DNA here is from genome assembly GCF_021521415.1 of Bidens hawaiensis. Classification (NCBI taxonomy): domain Eukaryota; kingdom Viridiplantae; phylum Streptophyta; class Magnoliopsida; order Asterales; family Asteraceae; genus Bidens; species Bidens hawaiensis. Next base: position 280,978 of record NW_027495212.1, on the reverse strand, counting down.
GGTTATATGATGAGCAGTTGAGGCTCTTTGTGATTAAACGTTATGATGGGGTTCAGTATTTCAAGAGATTGTTGAGGTCGTTGAATACATTGCCTGAGTGTGAGGTGAAGGACTTAGCCAAGTTGGGGTTGATAAACAGGAGTGATGATAACATGGCTAGGATTATTGGAAAGATAGTCTGGAAAGAAAGTATAAAGGAGAAAAAGTTCGAGCTATTGAAACCGCAGAAAGGAAAGCTCGTTGAAGATAAAGACAGAGGAATGAGAGCTGATGGCAAGCCTTGGATGATAATGAAGTATAAGCCGATCCGGTGCTTAAAAGAAGTGCCGATGAAACAAATGCCCAAGGATGTGCTAAAGGATCTGAAATGGTGGTACGCTGATAGTGAAACGACTAAGGCAGTGATGGAGGATGAAGATGAACAAGAGTTGATGAGAGTGTATGATCCTATGCACTTAGTGAATTTGTCTCAAGCAGACTTGCAGGTGCTGAACGAGAAAAAGATATTTTACATTCCTGCTTGGAAAGAAGAAGCCAAGAAATACCAAAGAGTAGTTTCAGTTTGTGTACGAGAAGGCGTTCATGCTTGAAGTTTAGAGATTTTTGAGATTACAAGACACGTGATTGAAGATGAGATATGAAGCTACTGCCAAGGGGGAGTCTGTTGGTACATGATGTCAGTAGTTCAGTATCGAGTGTCTGTAATTGTGTTAGTTGGTTTTGTTATGTGTTAGTTAATGTGTTTCACAAGTTCGCCCATCATAAGCGAACTTGTGGTTTAAGCAAAGTTAGTGACAACTTCGCCTAGCATGTTAGGCGAAGTTGTCGAAGTGTATTTAAGTTAGGCTACGGGTTCTTTTGTAAAAAAAATGATTCCTGCACGTGTAATTGGTGATTGAGATATCACGTGTTATTAGTTGCAATACAACGTGTCTTTTGCGTATTATAACGTGTGTCTGCTTGTGTTTAACGTATATCGCTTCTACGCTCGTATCGTCTTACGTAGGGATTCCGCACCTACGTAGAACGAGATATTTCCGTGTAGATCCGGCTGGGAACCTACACCTTTCATCACTTATTTTCTACGGACAAAACGCTTTACCCAAAAGAGATTTCCGACCCATTTTATCAAATTTGCCCTTTTATTCTCAAGGCAGAGCTGACTGACACATCTCAAGTTAAGTGCGTTTTCTTTTATTTATCTCATATTATTAGTAGTTTGAAAAACCAATTTCCAATAAAATCATCATCTCCCACTTTCACGCAGAAAACTATATTCAATTGACATTTTTAAAACATTTTTCAATTTTTTTAAATTTTTTTATTTTTTCCATTTTTTTTATTTTTCTTAATTTAAAGCAAAATTAAACTACGACTCAAATATCATATCCCCACACTTAAATTATGCATTGTCCTCAATGCAAGGATAAGAACGACTTAAAATAAAAAATAAAAATAAAATTAAAATAACATCGGACTACAAAAAACTAAAAACTAAAAATTAAAAACAGAAAACAGAATAAAAAAAATTAACAAGCTATATAATCGAAAAGACTTAGCTGGTAATATGCGAATGAAAAATGATGCCAAAGTCTTCTTTCCATGAATGCCCTCCAACTATGAACGTGCTCAGCAAATAGTAACTCCTTCTTTCACGAACGTAAACGGCAAAAATTCAACAAACAAACATATCTAAAAATATATCTTATCAAGCATGATAGATATTATGCAATTAAAATGCTTCATCAACCGACATATAAAATATATTAATCAGGAGCAAATAAATAACAAAACATAAAGTATACGGCTCCACTGCAACTCTATCCCCACACTTGTCTTTTTCATTAAATTCTTCCAAGTGGATCGTCTCTCTAGCTCATTGTAATCTTCAAACTCGCAAAACTCAAAAACACAAAACAAAGTCGAACTACAAAAAACTACGTTAGTGACTCAAAGAAAAAGAAAATAGAAATAAAAATAAAATAAAATATACAAACTCTACACTTGAGTTTTCACTCAAGAACCCATATTATGTGAATCACGTGGCGGACCGGGTGGAGCTTCCTCCACCTCGGTAAAACTCAAATGCCCTAAAAGATATCGAATCACGATCCGACCATTCATCAATCTTGGTTTTCTTCTTTTTAACACCACAAACCTTTTCAAACTTACGCTTTCCACCACCCCGTTCTCCAACACACTTCACCATTACCCGAGAACTCGAAACCTCTCGCCCCTTTTTCACACTAAAACTTACCGAACGGGAATCATCAAAACGGGAATCCATGCCCGAGATAAATGATTCTATCGAGTAAACTGGATGACATGGATCAATGAGACCGTCTTGACCACTCGGATGTCTCATGGACTTAGCCAAATAAGTGGCACTATCATCGCCGGCTCTAAGAGTTATCTTGCCTTCAAACACATCGATGATTGCCCTAGTAGTACGTAAAAACGGACGACCCAAAATAATAGGAACTCTCTCGTCGGCCTCCATATCTAAAACAACAAAATCCGCGGGAAAAACTAAATTATCTACCTTCACGAGCAAATTCTCCACGACACCCCTCGGATACTTGACGGAACAATCGGCTAAAGACAACGTCATATGAGTAGGGGTGAGCTCTCCTAGACCCACTTTTCATATAAAGAATATGGCATGAGGTTTATACTAGCTCCAAGATCAGTCAATGCTTGACATGACGTCTCACTCCCGAAAAGACATGGAATGGTAAAAACACCGGGGTCGGGTAATTTCTCCGGTACTTTATTAAGAACCACCGCAGAACACTCTCCATTCAGCGGTACAGTCAACAACTCCTCCAACTTATCCTTTCTTTTAATAAGATCTTTCAAAAACTTGGCATACTTCGGCATATGTTGGAGGACTTCAACGAACGAGAGGTTAACATTCAATTGGCTAAATATATTGAGAAAATGCCCGTAATCTTTCGTATATTGTTGATTTTTTAGACGGGCGGGGTACGGGACATAGGCAGGGTTGATGATGTGTAGTGGTGGCCGGACTCCAACCGGCTTCTTTTCAACTAGTGGCTCAATAATTGGTATTGTAACTTTTGACTTACTTGGAGCCTCTACCTCTTCCTCCTCATCTACCAATTCATCATCCCCCTTTTTCCCAATTTCTTTATTAACTACCTCCGGACCAAAAACCCTACCACTATGAGTGGAGATGGCTTTCAATTGAGCAGCCGGATTAGTTTGAGGAATACCCGAAAACTGACCTGGAGGCCTTTCTTCCAAACGACGAGCAATATCACCAACGGTTCTTTGAATATCGAGAATAGAATATTGTTGATTCTTGAAAAGAAAATCGTGTTCGGCAAACTTTTTCTGTGTAACTTGATCTCTCTCTAGGATTTGCTTCATCATCTCTTCCAAACGCCCAATTCCACCATTCGAATCCTGCACATTATTTTGAACATTAGTATTATTGGTATTATTATCATTAAAATACTGACCATGTGCTGGAGCATAAGAATTTTGAAATCCGGGTGGTGCGCCTGACGGACGCCAGTTGGAATTATTCTGATTCGGGTTTTTGTAGGTGTTCCAACTCTGATTATTGTTGCTGTAATCATTGGGAAACCTATTCTGACCAGCAAAAAAATCGACTTGATGATTCATCACTGGGCACTCCAATGTACCATGTCCACCCCTACAGAACTCACACCTGTCCACCTTTGCCTTCAGCTCCTTAACCTCTCTAGTTAGTGATTCCAAAGCAGCTGCCACACTAGTATCCAGATTAACCTGGTGTACACCTCGAGCAGATGAGGATGTACTGCTAACGAAGTTGAAATTCCCGCGATGTGGCACTTTGGCAAGGTCCGATTGAGCGAAGCTCTCAAACATCTTGTTACACTCGGTGACATTTTTCCTCGCCAGTAAACTTCCTCCCGCGGCCGTGTCGAATCGAACTTGGGTTTCGTAGTTCAACCCGTTGTAAAATTTCTCCACGAGAGCCCATGGTGTAAGACCATTTTGAGAACAACGGGCAAGTAGGTTCTGAAAACGCTCCCAAGCATGACATTATTGCTCCCCCGGCTCCATGTGAAACGAGTGAATCTGATCGCGAAGAATAGCTGCTTTAGCCGGTGGGAAGTATCCTTTGATAAAGGCTGAACGCAATGCTTCCCAAGTGGTGAATGTGCCAGGTGGTTGAGTGTCAAGCCAAGTGGCTGCTTTACCTGCAAGTGAAAACGGAAACAACTGTAAGAAAATAGCATCTTCGGTAGCACCTTGTAAATTAAAAGTTTTAAGAACGCGGTAAAGTCGGTGAATGTGAGCCGGTGCGTCCTCGCCATCACGCCCATTAAACTGATTGGTTTGAACGATGCTATTCATGACGTATGACGGAATTGCCACGAGTTGCGGTTGTCGATCTCGGGAACGATGATGCATGATTGGTTTCTGGTTAAGCCATCGAAGGCTTGAGCAGCAATTGTCCTGTTGTCGGCCATTGGATCTTGACGTCTAGGACTTTCGGGTGGTGAACTGGGTGGTAACGAATTTGGTGTAGATGCGGGTTCTAACGGTTGTTTCTCTACTAACGAACTAGCCTCGGTCTTCAACGGAGAAGATTCAAGATTATCCAGCGGTGGTCCTTGCGAACGAAGATGTGGCATAAACCTGAAAAACGCAACAGGCCAAATGAGTAGACTCGAATACTAAAAAAATAAACTAAAACTTAAATTAGACTCCTACGACTCAAACAAAAATAAAATAAATAGCACGGATGTAGCAGATAAGTCCAAGTAAAGCTAATAACGCAATTGCTAAGAGTCCCCGGCAACAGCGCCAAAAACTTGATGTGCTAAACACAGTCAATAAATATTAACTAAATTAAACAAGTAATAAAAACTAGACCTAAGACTCAACTAAACAAAACACCGGCAAGTGAACCGGTCAATTGTACTAAGCTAAGTAAGTCCGGAATATCGAACCCACAGGACTCTATAAATTACGTTAATTAACTAATTAGACTCGACTCACGACATGACTATTTATTATAAATGTTTTAAGGGGGATTTTAAACTAATATTAAACTAAGAAAACAAATAAGCCAGTAAACGAGAAACAAGCAACCAAACACAAGATCGGAACCAAATAGAGAAGGAATCTACCTAGGTAAGAATCCCATGCATCAACAATCATCAAGCAATGAACAATTAACATGATTATGGAAACTAATTTCTAAACGTATTCATCTAACAAACCCTAAGGACCCTTGACTGAATCAAACAAAATCCCAAAGAATAATTATTAGATTATTAAGCAATCAGTTGAATTGATTTCCGCAAAGTTATCAAATAGGGTTAATTAATAGTATCTAAAGCAAGCAATCTTACGAAACACTAAACCCCAGATAACTTGATAAACTAACATGACATCATGAACATGGATCAACACAATAAGCAAGAATATTGTCACTATCTATCCTAGCATGCAATTGACCAAGACACATGAATAACTCCTCACCTTACAACTATTGGAATTTAGCAAAGCATTCAAAACCCTAACCAACTATCAACAAGCTTATATGATCTAACGAGCCCATTTAATCACAAAAATCAAAACACCAAGTAATGATTAAACATAAACCCTAAATCTAAAGAACACAATCAAAAGATAAAAGATCTATATGAAGCAATAGTTAATAATCAACCAAGATAATAAACACTTATACGCATCATGAAAGCAAAACCAAGTCTTTTACTATTAATAAAACGAAACCATAATCAAACAATTTCCCAAAGCAAGAATCAAGTCTCAAACATGTTCATCAAACCTAGGTAGACATGAAGTCTAGCCTAGAATCATTATTAAAAACAATCCCAAACAAAGAAAACAAAAGGGATTCATGATAAATAACAAGAACGAAGAAAGTAGAGCGATGAAACCTGTAAGACTCCTTGCTTTGGACTAATGTTTAGATTATGGTTTTTGTCACACCCTCAAAATCCACTAACGGAGTTTTACCGTCAGATGGTGTGAACTAACAGGATCGGATTCATTAGTTATAATCAAACCATAAAACAAAGTTTTCAAACCACATAAACGTTTTCGAGTAATTATATGCGGAAGCGTAAAAACCATAAAAGTATGTTGTGTCACGCAGGACGACTTAAAACCCGATGGTAACAGTTTAAAAATTAGTTTGCATAAACAAAAGCGTATCAGACAATGCATGATCCTATACCGCGCGCCCGCCTCGGCTACTTGAGAATAACATACTAAAAGTGTCAACACGGGGTTGGTGAGTTCACAGTTCATATCAAATAAAGCGTTTAGCGTTTTGCGTTTAGCGTTTTGCGTTACTGGATAGTGTTAAGTTAATTATATATCTATAGGTAGCTAGCCTATAAAACAAGTATTACTAAGTGTTCGACACCGAAGCTGACTGTTTATCAAGTGCCTTGTCACCAGGTCATTCAGACCATGGTAATGTGTTAGCCAAAATTACACCCGCTCGACCTCCAGTCGAGTTTAGCGTTGGGTAGGGTTTGTCAAAACCAGTAGTACTACTCAACAGTGACTCGCTATTATCCAATACTAAACGGTTCGATGTGTAGGACTTCAATTGTTTCGTTTGCCACTTAGCCTTTACAAGTGATATATAATTTTACTAACAAAATCTTAAATGCGTTTTCGGAGTATGTTATCTCCCCAAGTGAAAAGCGTTTAAAACAGTTTAAAGGGGTAAGTGAAACTCACTATTTGCGAAGAATTCCCAAAATAAATCACCAAAAGATGCGCGTCACAGAAAAACTCTCTCTAGCGTTCTAAAACAACAAAGAGATTTTTCTAAGTGTCGGAACTATTATCGAGTCTCTAGACTCGGCACATAATACCTATGCACAGAATATGTTTCGTGTTTCGTTTGTGAATCGTGTGTGACTTTAACAAGTACATTTGTGGTACGTTACATGTGTGAGAAATTATTTACGTGTCATGTATTAATAACGTACATCACTTGCAATTATTCCCCGCAAGGGTAATTTGGTCAAAAAGTATCAATTAACTAGCAATTATTCCCCGCAAGGGCAATTTGGTCAAAACATCTCAATTATTTAACAATCACCATGTTTCATGCAAATTTACAAAATTCAGCAAATAGTTTCATGCCGACAGAATTCTACTTGAAAAACTACCCTATTCCACCGATCATAGCATCTCAATTAATTAACCAAAAATCATCACAAAAGCATACATGTGTTAGGTTTCCAGAACATATTTTGTTGTATTTTTATTCCATATATATTTCTCACAATGATCAATCTACCACAGCAAACTCACAACAGCCAAATTCATGCGCAACAGAATGTTATTTAAAATTCCCGTTAAACGAAAAATCAAACAAATGCAAGACCACTTGGGTTAGGTTCCTAACTCAACAAGTTAACTTCCAGAAGTGGAACCAACCCATTTGGTCTCGTAGTTCATGAGATATAATATTTACAAAACAACCTAACAGCAGGTCTCACAACTCAGATTCGCACAACGTTTTTGTAAAATCATAAAAGTTACTTTTACACGTCCAAAAATTGCAAATTTATATTCTTTAGAAACTAGACTCAACCTAGTACACTGTAGTAACAATAATCTCAACCAATTTTCACATTTACACCCCGTTACAGTCAATTGAACATCAACAACACAATCTGTCCAGAAACTGTTTGCAACCAAACTCAACATATTAACCATCTATAGACCATAATCCGTTCATATGACATTCTAGACACCATAACCACTATCCATGCATATCAATTACACACTACATACATGATTAGGGTTTTATTTGATCTCAAAATCAAAGACACAAACAATTAACATGTAATAATATCAATTCTAGTTATCAAATCACAATCAATACATCATCTAATCAAACAAATCATATGAGCACAATATATGAAAATTTTCGGAACCTAGGGTTCACAATTATACCTTCAAAAACACTAACACAAGCAAGAGGAAGGTAGAAGATGGCTAGAAACGGATGTAGGATGCTTCAATTGTGAAAGACAAGATCAAATAATGGTAGTATGTGTGTGTGAGGGCCGATCGCAAGGAGAGCAGGGGGGGGCTGCCGTCGGTTTGGGAGAGAAAGAGAGAGGAGAGTTAGGGTTTTAGGTTAATATTATTAATAATAATATATTACACTTAAGTCACTCAACTTTCAAATGTTACTTTTCTAGCTTAAATAACTAGTTCTTGCATATTGAGTTAACGTTTAAAAAAATGTTATCACATAACACATAAGTCTAACACATAATTATCACATAATTATTGTTTTGACGTTTTTCGTTTATTCATCAATTGTTTGCGTCAACTCGTTTGCGTTTCGGTGCAATTCCAGAAAGACTACACATGTAGTAATTGTCAAGCGTTATTTAAACCCTAGTTTAAATGTAAAGAGATGTGCGTTATAGATTTAATGATCCTTAAGTTTGAATTGACGGAGTTGAGTTAACGGAGTTAACCTGAAATTGACGATTGTCACATCATTCCCATGTTAAAGAATTTTCGTCCCGAAAATTTGAGTCAAGTCGTGATGAGTGTCTGAAAAAGTAAGAAAAGTTTTCAGTTTGTCATAGTTTTGTTGATTATGATGCGTATGAGTATTTGTTATCTTGATTGATTGTTAACTATTGCTTCACATAGATCTTTTATGTCTTGATTTTGTTCTTTAGATTTAGGGTTTATGTTTAATCATTACTTGGTGTTTTGATTATTTTGATTGAATGCGCCATTAGATCATAGAAGCTTGTTGATAGTTGGTTAAGGTTTTGAATGTTCTGCAAAATTCCAATAGCTGTAAGGTGAAGAGTTGTTCATGTGTCTTGGTCAATCTCATGCTAGGATAGATTAGTGACAATATTCTTGCTTATTGTGTTGATCCTTGTTCTTGATGTCATGTTAAGTTTATCAAGTTATCTAGGGTTTAGTGTTTCGTAAGATTGCTTGCTTTAGATACTATTAATCAACCCTATTTGATAACTGTGAGGAAATCAATTTAACTGATTGCTTAATAATCTAATAATTGTTCTTTGGGATTTCATTTGATCCGGTCAAGGGTCCTTAGGGTTTGTTAGATGAATATGTTTAGAAATCAGTTTCCATATCATGTTATTTGTCCATTGCTTGATGATTGTTGATGCATGGGATTCTTACTTAGGTATATTCCTTCTCTTATTGGTTTCGATCTTGTGTTTGGTTGCTTGTTTCTCGTTTACTTGTTTATTTACTTTACTAGTTTAATAGTAGTTTAAAATCCCCCTTAAAACATTAATAATAAATAGTCGTGTCATAAGTCGAGTCTAAATAGTTAATGAACGTAATTTATAGAGTCTTGTGGGTTCGATATTCCGGACTAACTTAGCTTTAGTACAATTGATCGTTTCACTTGCCGGTGTTTTGTGTAGTTGAGTCTTAGGTCTAGTTTTTATTACTTGTTTAATTTAGTTGACTGTTTTCAGCACATCAACTAGACATCTAAGTTTTGAATGCCGCAAAAAGAAAAATGTTGTTGCTGGAGGAAGCAGCACCAAGAATGACTAAAAGAGAGGAAATGCTTGAGTCTTTGTACTCGACACTAAGATTGCTGCAGACATACCGGACACCATCACTGGTACGTTCTTAGTTATTAACGTTTATGCTAGAGTTTTATTTGATTCAGGTGCAAATCAAAGTTTTATAGACTATAACTTTTGTAGTCTATTAAACGAACCTTTATCGAAATTAAATAAAACTTAGGCGTTGAGACAACCAATAGAGAGATAGTTAAGATTTCTGAAACCTTAGAAAATGGAAAGATCTTGTTAGCAGGTTATGTCATACCCCTTCAATTATTACCCATGACATTAGCCGGCTTTGACATAGTTCTAGGTATGGATTGGTTATCCGATAACCATGCCCGTATTATTTGCAATAAGAAAACCATAGAACTACAAGATCCTTATAAACAAATAATACAAATTGCTGGTGACAAAGATGCTGGTCAAGTTAGCATAATTTCCATGATTAAAGCTAACAAATGTCTAAACCAAGGTTATTTAGCATATATGGCATATGTTACCGAAGAGCCAAAACCAAAAGAGATAAAAGATGTACCTATAGTTGCCAAATTTTCAGACGTCTTTCCCGATGAGTTACCAGGTATTACACCTAACCGAGAAGTCGAGTTAAGAATAGACTTAATGCTTGGAACTGCACCAATAGCCAAATCTCCATATCGCTTAGCTCCAACGGAAATTAAAGAATTGAAGAAACAATTGGATGAGCTACTGGAAAAAGGATTTATTCGTCCAAGTTCGTCGCCTTGGGGAGCTCCGATATTATTCGTCAAGAAGAAGGATGGATCCATGCGAATGTGTATTGATTATAGAGCCTTGAACAATGTAACTATTAAGAATCGATATCCGCTACCTAGAATCGACGACCTATTCGATCAATTTCAAGGAGCGATCTACTTTTCTAAAATAGACTTACGTTCGGGGTATCATCAATTGAAGGTTCAAGAAGAAGACATTCCGAAGACGGCATTTCGCACAAGGTATAGACATTATGAGGTCACCCTAATGCCATTTGGACTCACTAATTCCGCAGCCGCTTTCATTGATATTATGAACAGAATTTGCAAACCCTATTTAGATAAATTTGTAATCTTATTCATTGACGCTATACTCATTTATTCTAAATAGGAAAGAGAGCACAAAGTTCATCTTAGAATCTTACTTTAAATACTTGGGAATGAGAAATTGTACGCTAAGTTTTCAAAGTGCGAATTATGGCTTCATGAAGTACAATTTCTTGGTCATGTGGTTAATGCCAAAGGAATTCAAGTAGACCCTGCTAAAATTGAAGTGATAGCTAAGTGGGAAATTTCAAAAACACCAACCGAAGTCCGAAGTTTTCTAGGTTTGGTGGGATATTATTGAAGATTCATTGAAAATTTCTCACGTATAGTCATTCCCCTAACTTCGTGAACTCGAAAGAACGTCAAGTATGAATGGGGAACTAAATAACAAGAAGCATTTGACTTACTTAAACAAAAGCTAACCAACGCACCTATACTTGCCTTGCGAGAAGGTACAGAAGATTTCGTTGTATTTAGTGACGCATCCCATTCAGGTTTAGGATGTGTACTAATGCAAAGAAAGAAAGTAATAGCTTATGCTTTTCGTCAATTAAAAGTGCACGCAAATAATTATACATCTCACGATCTAGAGTTAGGTGCCATAATTTTCTCCTTAAAACTATAGAGGCACTATCTTTATGGAGTTAGATTTATCGTGTACATTGATCATAAGAATTAAAACACACATTTGATCAGAAAGAGCTTAACATGCGTTAAAGAAGATGAATGGAAACCTTAAATTGTTTTAGTTTGTAACTTGGTAGATGACCAAGTATGTTGTGCCAAGTTTCACAACTTACAATAAAATTACAAACATTATTGGAAACAAAGGAATTAATAGGAAAATGTTTAGTAGCCTCGAGAAGGTAAATAGCGTTGAGCATATCACTAGGAGCATGTGGCCTCTTCAGAGAAGGTCTCTGCAAAATACAAACATTTTTAGAGAAAATGACAATACCATCAGTATCAATGCATAATCTTGAGACAGTAAGAAGATTATGCTTAAAATGTGGCATGAAAAGTACATTCAACAAGAAATACCACCGGTCAAATGAAAAATCTCATATTGATGGACTGTGAAATATGTGTCATTAGGAAGAGTGAGAAAAATTGGATACTTAAGAAACAAAACGTTTGAAAACAGATTTTGATCATGGCATATATGATCATTGGCACAAGTATCAATGATCCATTTAGAATAATGTTTTGAAGAATTGCAAGACATTATATCTCTAAAAGATTCCTGATTGATGGTTGTGGCATGATTAGCAGCAGATGTGGTTGAAACACCAGATTGAACTTAGTCTGATCTAATAGATTCATGAGATCATCGTATTGTTGCTGAGTTATAGCTTGTTTTGTTCATATTGATTCTTATGACCACTATGCCCTTGATCTTCAGCAAGATTAGAAAACTTCTTGCATTTTGTGAATTTGAAATCCTTTGAAAATCCAATCAGCTTATAGCATTTGTTGACCGAATGCCTATTCTTCTTGCAATGCGTGCACACCAAATTTCTTCTATTTTTCTATATTCCTCCGCTGGTGGGACCTCCACTGCTTGCATTCATAGATGCAGAAGATGCAGTGAAATCAGTGATGGTGTGAATTTCCTTTTGTTTATCATCTTGCATGAGAATACCATATGCACGTTTGATAGAAGGACGATGCTACATCATCAAAATGTTACTTTTGATCGTGTCATAACTAGGATTAAGGCCAACAAGAAATTGAACCAGCCATTGATCTTCATCTCTCTTAGCAAAAGAATGAGCAACTCCACAAGTGCATAAGGGAATTGTATTAATCACATTCAGCTCATCCAGTTTGACTTCATCTTAGCAAAGTAGGTAACGATATCACTGTTACCCTGAGTGATTTGGCAAAGGTTCTTTTGACCATTTGCCTGACCATAGCGAGAATTAAGCTCATTCCAGAGAATCTGAGCAGTTTCAGCATACAAGACACTATCACTAATGCCACGAGTGAGAGTGTTAAGAATCCATGAGATTACCATGTCATTGAAACGCTGCTAAACTACCAACTGTTTCTCGTTATTCGGTATGGTTAAAGTGATGTTGATGAAACCGAGCTTGTTTTTAGCTGACAGAGCAATGTCATTGCTCTTTTCCAAGCTCCAAATCCAGTACCATCAAACAATTTCGAAACGAGGATCATCCCGGGATGATTAGAAGGATAAAGGTAAAGAGGGTTCGAGGAATCAATAGACATATTCTGAACAACAGAGGTGTTCGAGTTTGCCATTAAACCAAGCAGAACGAAACAAATGCACGAGAAGAAGAAGCAAAAGAGAACAACTAATGCGCCGTATAAGATACATGGCGTATAAGATATACGGCGTGTAAGTGAGAATTTGACTTATTTGCCCGTGTAAGATATACAGAGAAGCTTATACTGAGAGGAGTTATATGTCGTATAAAGTTATACGCCATATAAAGTTATACAGGGAAAACATACATGGCGTGTAAGTGATAAATGGACATTTTTGCAAGTTTTTGTGTGAGAAAGAAGATGAAATGATCTGACAATTTGACAAACTGTTCAACACCAAGAATACGACATGTTGTGAACTTTTGGCAACATTTGAACGGTTAAATCTTCTGAAATGAAGAAAATAGGTAGAAAAGAGATCAAAAAATGGTCTTTCAAGTAGGTAACGATATCAATACCCAAACAAACACAGAACGATGAAAGAAAATGAAATGATCTGACAATTTGACAAACTGTTCAACACCAAGAATACGACATGCTGTGAACTTTTGGCAACATTTGAGCGGTTAAATCTTCTGAAATGAATAAAATAGGTAGAAAAGAGATTAAAAAAATGGTCTTTCAAGTAGGTAACGATATCAATACCCAAACAAACACAGAACGATGAAAGAAAATGATCAAAAGATCAAAAACAAAACAAAAAACGAAGAGAGAAAACCGACGAACCGAGAGAAACTGGTTGAAATAAATAGCATGATTAAAAACTATGCTTTGATACCATGTAATCGTCGAAGAACGATTACACAAAAAGAAAAAAAGTAGGGAAGAGAAATTTTATTCATCAGAATCAAAAATACAAGAATGAAAAATTACAAGAACAAAAACAAGAAAACAATATATATAGCCTTAACATATGCGACACATATGTCATACGGCGTATAACATATGCGGCGCATATGTTCACACACACAGGGCCGGCCCAACAAGCTTAGTAACTAAAACTAGGGCTTTAGGTCTACAAATTTTTGAGGCCTCATTTTTTAAATAAAATTATTAGATATATATTATATTTACAACCTTACAGACATTCCTTCGCTGTAGTTTGGTGGTTAGAGTTTAGCGCTATAATTTTGAGAGCACACGATCGAATCCTTGCAGCTCCACATTTGTTTTCCTTAGGCCCAAACATGTGTCAAAATAGTAATGGCTCATCTATTTTATTTCTTTTCTCTTTTTCTCAATGCCCTACGCACCCTACTCATGCATTTTTTTTTCTCTGTGTGCATATTTTCTATCTACCATAGTAGCATTTGTATTATAAAGGATTATTTTCTTATTACTTACACGATTGTGTGCTAAGACATAATTGTAAGAAAGTTACTAAATATATCTTAAACTTGGATTTTCCATTAAACAAATTACTTAAATGTTGTAGTTGGCCTAAAAAGATGTGTTTGAATTGTGTTTTATATTTAACGGACCACATTTTGTAAATGTGTCAAATACGTTGAATAACTTCAAAGCTGTAATCGAATAAAGACAGCGCAAAGGGCCCCTAATTTTTTACTTCGCTCTATGCCTCGTAAATCCTTGGGCCGTCACTGCTCACACAGACGTGTTCAAACCTCGTTTGATTCATTTACTGCCTATGATTTTTTATTTTATTTTAGTAATTTGAAATCATAGACTTCTGTTTTTATGTTTAAAATAATTTGATAGCTTTAATACATATAAAGTTGTAGAGTTACACCGCTTCGCTAGCTGTACGTGATTGGGCTGGTTTCTAGTGGTTTAAGGGGAAGTGTCAAATTCGAGTGCACGTATGATTGAGCTGACAAGCAATGCCAGGTTACATGAATTTGACAATTCATACGTACCAAAATGAAAGACCCAATAATACACCACCTTTTCTTTTTCTTTCACAAAATTCCCCTGTTGATATTAATTTATTGGGTTACATTTAGACATTGCTATTTATAGTTTGATTAATTAATTAGTAATGGCTTTTGTGTTATAGTTGCATTTTCTTTTCAAAAGTCACACATATATTGGGTATATCGGAGCGGCCTTAAGAGGGTCAAAGGTAGGCGACTGTCAGGGCCCAATCTCCTAGAGGGCCTGAAATCTCGACAGCCACCTTGCTACCTCTCGTCGAAAACACCATTCACGTCGTAAATCCCCTCACCTAAAAAAAAGCCGATCAGAGACGTAGTTGCGTTCCCATCTGGGTCAAGTTACAATCACCACACTACCATAGATGGAATCGTCCGTGGCGGTTTATGGTCACGTGATTCACACCCATATGATTACTGTCTCTCAATTGTTAGGGTTTCGATCTAGTGGAGGCTGCTATTGATAAATTCTAAAGTGGATAAATTTTCAAGTGGTTCTTCGCTTGGATAAATAAACAGCACAAAATCATGATTGGTGCACAAATTCAAACCAAAAGCTTCTTATTAAACGAACAAAAGAAACCAAATACAATAAACAAACTAGTTTTAACAACTATTATCCTAACTTGACGCAAAACACATAGAATTTAAAAAACATTTGAATAACAAATATAAACCAAAAATGTATTTTCAATCTATTCCTTCAATTCCTTATCTCGAACCTCCTGGCCAACGACTCAAGTGGTATAATTTATTTCAATACTTCTCTCAACACTTGTAGTCATTATTACGTTCATTTCACTATTTTCTTGGATTGTAACCTCCTCATCCAGTCATCCCCTATCCCGATTGTTTAAAGCTATATATAATTATTTTAATGAAATTAATAACTTTTATATAACAAATTTAAGTACTTAATTGGGACGAACATATATAATGTAAGAAGAGAGGAGTGTCACATGGTGTGTGGGTTTATAATGTGGAAGGTAGCAGTAAATAGTATAATCACCTAATATGAGTTTGACATGGCGCGACACATAAATGTGAGACATGTTAGGTTTTTAATAATACTTACATGTTGAAGGAACTTTTTGTGAGATTTGGTTGCGTCCCCTAAATACATCATAAAAAAACAAAAATATGGTTTTGTCGTGATGGTTGTCATTTTCATGGCTTAAAAATGAAATGAGTTTGTAATTGATCACGCGTAAGGTTTAAAAAAAATACCGAAGATAGATTATTGAACGAGTCAGGAAACCTAAAACAAAAAAAAAATAAAGATAAAGATGAAAACACGTTAAAACACTCACATCCCAATTAATATAATTCACTTATCTTTGTAAGTTTGTCAAGTCCCGTATCGATAATCAAACACACACAAACTAAACAAACAACCCTTGTTTATTAATCAGAAAATATAACTCTAAAAACTGATTACAAAACCCTCAAACCCTAACTCGGTTTGACTCTTGATGAACCCTAACTCGGTTACACCAAACTCATACATCTAATGTCTAACCATAACTCGGTTTATATAGACTAACCCTAGCTTGTTAGCCAAGACATTACAAAATATAATAAAACCTAATTCTTGGGTTGGGCCTTACACTTGAGCTAAACAACAATTGACCCAACAATCACCCCCGCAATTGTTGTACCCGAGTCACCCGACTCACCCCCTAATTTCCTACTCGAAATTGGCGGGTCTTCAACTTCACGCTTGTCATTATTCTCTTGATTCTCTCGAGGCTTTTCATGATCTTTTGCAATGTTCTTTCGGCTCCACTTGGCTAGAAGACACACTTGCTTCGTTTGATCATTAGACGCCTTCCCTTGGGCTTGAATCTCTTTCTTGACCACGCGTTTAGTTTCTTGAACTCTCTTTTTTGGACTTTGAATTTTGGAACTTGGATCTTTGATTGGAATCTGACTCGTAACCGGCTTGTCTTCTTTCAGTCCAATACTTTGAAGATCCCTACCTGCAAGATTCTTCACTCCAATGATAGCTCGTTTACCGGGACTTGTTATCTTGAGACTAATCTTGTATAATCGATTCTTGGTCCTTGTCACCATCAAAAGCTTACTTGTATCATCTTTCATGGTTAGCAAATCATGCTTCATGTGAATCTCGCATCCACCTTCTGTTGCTTGACCAAGACTTATGATATTGCACTGTAAGCTCGGGATGTAGTAGACATCGGTTAACAAACGTTGCTCCCCTGTTTTTCCTTCAACTAAGACCGACCCTTTTCCCCGAATATCAATACAAGATTCCTCTCTGAACTTCACCTTTCACGTAACACATTCATTCAACTCATAAAAATACGCTTTATTACCCGTCATGTGATTCGATGCTCCGTTGTCGAGATACCAAACATCTTTCTCCATCGGTTCGGTTTCGAAACGCTTTGGAATCACACCATCTTCATTCAGAAAAACCGTTTTCTGATCACCTTTTATCATAAACAAACTTGGATCAAAATCATCAATTTTGTTCAAATTAGATTCTTCCGTTTTCTTCATACGTTCCGGACACGTAGACGCAAAGTGACCGAACTCATCACAACGGAAACACTGAACCTGTGACATATTCTTTCTTCTCCATTGACGATCATTCGTTCTTCTTTGACCCGTATACGTTGACCCACAATGTTGACCATCTCGGTTTTCACAACCATCTTGATCTTCATCATCCCGATCTTGACCTCCGGTATCACGGCTTTTTCCACGTCCCCGCGAACTCGGCCAACCCTTACCTCGGCTACCGGATTGATCATACGACTTGCCTTTGTAATTACTTTCAGACTGATTGAAAAGTAACTGACCTTGTGAATTTGAAGCGCGTTCTCTCCCTCGTAGACGTTCCTCAAACGCCTTAAGTCTTCCAACAGCATCTTCAAACCTCATACTATCAAGATCAAACGTTTGCTCGATTGAAGCTACCAAGTTGAAGTATTTGTCTGGAACTGCGTCAAGTAACTTTTTCACCAATACATCCTGCTCGAATACGTGACCAAGACCCGTTGCCTTTGAAACCATACGGTTATTTTTCCCGCAAACTTATCAACAGTCTCGTCTTCCGCCATCTTGAGTTTCTCAAATTCACTTTTCAACGTTAGTAGTCGAGCCTTTTGAACTCGCTCAGCCCCAACAAACTGTGCCTTCAAAGCCGCCCATATTTCTCGAGCATTCTTGTATTGAGAAACCTGAAGAAGAATATTACCTTCCATAACTTGGAACAAAAACGACCTTGCCGTTTTATTTTTCTTCGCATAAATAACCGCACCCTCATTCGGTTGAACAACTTCCCATAACTCTTGATCATCCAAGATCGCTTCCACCACAATCGCCCATGTGATGTAATTATTTTCGTTCAACTTTGGAACCTGCAACGATATCCCCCCACTCGCTTTGGGTTGGATTACCGGCTCTTCTTTGTCACCTGCCATTGGTGGTATTGAACCCCTTTGCTCCACTTCGTTGGAACAAACACAAACAACTCAGTCCTAAACAACTTTTCAGAACCGAACCACGTTTGCTCAAATCTTGGTTAAAACCTAACTCGTTTAACCCGTGTAAAAACGAACTTTGAATTGAACCGTCTTGTTCAACCCAAATAAAAACCCTCTCGATATAACCGTATCGCCAATATTTGTCTTCGTAAAAATAGATCAAACCACCTGTTGACTTTTGCCTTCTTCAACAAAAATATATAAACTATTATTCTCTTTCTTTTTTAATAGTTGGAACACAGCACACTAGCACTATATTCAAGAACCAAACTTTACGTGTGTTTTTTTTTATTTAATATCAAAATAAATCCACCAAAAGGACAAAGTTTACTTTGCTAACTCTTGAATTGCGAGACAGGAGACGCCACATGGAAACCCAAATCCACCGAAACAAACCGTTGTTTTGCGCCGAACACTTTTAGCCTTCCGAACACTCAAATTTGAAACCCAACTCGGTTCCGATATGCACCGATTGATAACTCCTCCTCAAGTCACTAATCGCCGCCGGTCGATTATCGATTTCTTGAACTTGGCTCTGATACCAATTCAAGTCCCGTATCGGTAATCAAACACACACAAACTAAACAAACAACCCTTGTTTATTAATCAGAAAATATAACTCTAAAAACTGATTACAAAACCATCAAACCCTAACTCGGTTTGACTCTTGATGAACCCTAACTCGGTTACACCAAACTCATACATCTAATGTCTAACCATAACTCGATTTACATAGACTAATCCTAACTTGTTAGCCAAGACATTACCAAATATAATAAAACCTAATTCTTTGGTTGAGCCTTACACTTGAGCCAAACAACAATTGACCCAACAGTTTGTATTCCAAGATGAATAAAAAAGCCCTTCAAATCACTCCGCTGTCCTATGGCTGTCACTTTTACCTGAAACTCGAAACTTAACCCGAAAAAACTTGTACCCGAACTCAAACCAACCCGACCGAAAAACTCAAACTCGAGAAAAAACTAACCCGAATCCTAATCGAAGTAATTCGGGTTGGTTTTCGGGTTTGATTTATATGTTTTGGATCAGCCCGAAAAACCCAAATAAACTTTTATTTTTGAAATTAAATATATTTTTAGGTATGTAAGACTTAGTCTTAGCCTAACGTTGTCAGAATATGGTCCTAATCGATTATTGTCATTCTTACTATTATGGATTGATTGTTTATTGCAAATTTATGTTTTTCGTATATTACCAATAGCAACTGTAATCGAACAACCAAATCATTCCCGATTAAAGAGGATTTTGGTTCAAGTTAGGTTTACTCTTCTTTTGAATTGTTTTATCAAGTTAGGTTGGTTTATTATTTAATAATTTGCGTTACGAGCAAAGAATAGCATGTTGTTCAAATTTTAGCCTTTTTTGGTTTTTAAATTTTATGTTTTGTTTTCTAGGATACTCGAAACCATAACCAAAATGTCAAATATTACACCATCCAGGTAACATGAAACAAATTGTTTTAATACAAAATATCAAGTTTCCAAACAACTCCTAGACTAGCCTTCATCTCTCTAAGGCCTCTAAACTTGCTAGGGATTTCTTGCTGCATTATTTCCTGAAAACATGTAACAAACTGTCAACTACATAAAGTAGATGAGTGAATTCATAGGTTTAAAGAAAAAGAGTTTATACACAAACATACTAGTATAGGTTGTAGGGGTTTATATATAGGGTGTACCTGCGGCTAACCCAACCCAACTCGAAAAAACCCGAACCCGAAAAACTCGTGAGAGATTCGAGTTGGGTTTCGGTTCAAAAATTAAAACTTTGAAACCCAAAAAACCCGACCCGAAAGCCCGAAACCCGAAAAACAAACTCAAAAGAACACCCCTACTTTGTCCCATTATTTAATGTATATTTATAATTTTAAAGTAAATTTCACGGTATAGCATTTTCTTATATCTACCGACTCATGTACACTTCATATCCTTTTTTTATACTTATAGAATATATTAAAGTACTTAATTATCATATTGTGAGAAAAAGCTTCATAATTATATTTACAAAATAAGGTTGTAAAATCACAAGTTTCATCCAAACAATTGAACTAAAACTAACTCGTGATATGAACCACTGACAGAACCATGAAACTTTTGCTATGGGTTCGATTTTTTTGGTGCTCGATATTTTTCTGACGTCAAAAGATTTTGGGCAAAACGAGGTCGGGTGGTCGCTCATTTAGTAAGATATATAAAATGCAATATCATTATTATAATAAAATTACAGTGTCAACATTCAATAAAATACATGGTCATATTAAATAAAAAAGAAAGAGTCAGCCGACCGTTGTTTGGTTGAAGTCTGACAAGTGATGGTTGAGGCAGTGAGGTGTTTGTGTGTTTGTTGAAGCCTTTAGGCGAACTGGCAAAGTCAATGAGATATGGCGAGGGTCGTACTCATCTGTTCGATAGAAACATAAACTGATCTGTCGTTTTTATTTTTTGTTTAACTTTTAGTCATGTAATATCTTTAAAAATCTTAATTAGGTTTGGTTTATTGACCCGTTCTAATAAGTTTGGGGTTTTTTTTATAATCTATATATGTGTTATTGGTCCGTTTATAGTGATAGTAATTTTTATGGCATTTTTAAAAGCTTTTTATATTTTATAAAAGAAATATTCATTACTATAATCTTTTTTAACTAAATTTATAATAATCAATGGGTTCGAATGTATATTTTTGAAAAGATACTGAGTTCACTCGTCGAAAAATAATAGACTCGCTTGTTAATTTAATACGATAAGTTATACATAAAACCGTAAAAAGACCGGGTTCGGCAAAATCCGATTGAATATATGTGGCTTCGCTGATTATGAAGTATATAATATAATACTACTATAAGGCTCTATGGCACAGGATACCATTTCTTGTTGTAAATATAACATTTTCTCAATTCTATATTATAGTAGGTTGTTGGACTTGGATGTTCAATGGTTATCTAATTTCTATGTGTTTCTAAAATGTAACTTGGCTGCTAACGGGAGACTTGATGGGCTAAAAGCTGAGGATATAAAGATGGGCTTGCCTCAACTTTGATTCATGGATTGCCTCATCAGTCATCAGTAGTGGTCTTATAAACAGAAAAGACTCAAAGAGCGTATCAAGATTGACTGATCGTGGTGTTGAGAATTTGTATAATATGATCTTTGTTGTAAGATCTTATTCAGTTTGATAATTGAGGAAAGTAATTAGTTAGATATAAACTTTCAAGTATCAGTGTGTTAATGCCATGTAAATATCTAAATTGCATTCGCTCATATTTTCTCTCTTAACTTTGACTTGCTTCTGCTTGCATTTGTATCATTGCCTAGTTTTCTTTTACTTTGCTTCCACTAATTGCAATTTCTTAACGTTAAATTTCTGCAATAGTTGAGTATGTAAATATATCGACAAGAAAACTATATAAATGGTCCATATGGTTTGACCATATTGTTTGGCTTGCAGATTTTAAAACTTGCAAAATCAGTTCAAACATGTATGAGAGAGCTACACTTTTAGTTCCCACTATTAACTCAGGTTAATTTTTTATGAAAAAGTGACCACGTGTCATTTATGTAAAGGTAATTATGTCTTTTTAAATTTGAAACCTTATCATAATACTCTTTCATAATGTTTTCAGACCCGGCCCAGACGTCGACCCGGCTGTCTTACCGGGTCAAAGGTCGGACCGACCCGGGAGGGCGGACCGGTGTTTGACCCGGATGACGTCATAAATAATTTATATATATATATATATATATATATAATTCATATACATATAAAAATTAATAATAACAAAAGATAATAATAATAACAAACTTTAATGTTTATTTATGTTTCATACATTGTTTTTTGAATACATATGATATATATTTGATCAATAAAGACATCAATAAAGTTTGGTTGGTTGGCTCAAGGGTAATTATTAAAGCTTCTACCTAGGAAATAACCCAAATTCGAATCCCACCGTGCACATTTCATTTTGAATTTAATAAAAAATGAGTTTTAGCGGTCGACCCGCCGGGTCACCGGGTCCGGGCCGACCGCCATCTGCCAAACCCGGCCAGGTTTTTCGAAAACGGGTCAAATACATCACCCGGCCCGGTTCTGAGACCGGGTCCCGGTCGGACCGGTCCAACCGGCCAGGCCGGGCCGGGTTTCAAAACAGTGCTCTTTCAAACTATATACTTCTAATGTTTGTTTCCATAACATAACTATAAGGTTATGTGTAGTGGACGTGCTACAAAATGGGACAACTTGAGTCATGTGGTGCACAGTCAGCAAATGGTTGTTATTTGTTTTTGGGTGTAATGGTGTTGTAGCCCCTCATTATCACGTCACATTTTTTTATTTTTTATTTTTTATAAATAAATTAAACAAATAAAAACCCATTAAATTAAATAATTAAATAAAAATACATTAAAATTAAAAAAGAAATACAAAAAAATACAGAACAAAAAAAACATAAAACTAATATTCGTAATATGCGTGCATTTTTTTAACGCGTCGTTGTTGCAATAATGCGGCCTCTTCGTCTAAACCGGCCTCTTTGAGGGATTCGTAATCTTTACCCATTTGCCGCAATTTCAACATAGCGACAAGCTTTTCGTGGTGTTTGTTGGTTTCTTTCATGGTAGCGGTACGTTCCACGGTATGGGTTTCGAAACGACTGAACACCTTGTTTAGATGCTCGACTTCTTCGTTGGCCTCCACATTGAATCGTGACGATGAACCCTCCCTTTTTTCGTATTCTTTTTTCTTCCTCTCCCGCGAGGTCGGGCCAACTCTTGTACTGTCGTTGTCTAAATTAACCGCGTCATGTTCGTTAACGAGGTTGAAGTTACGAGCATCGGAGGGTGTTGTTGGTGTGCTCGGATTTGTCGAAGACGATGTTCTCGACTTTTTTGAAGCCCGGGATGATGCGCCGACTCGTCGAGCGACCAGAACGGTGGGTGGCCATTTCCATTTCGGGCAAACGTTGAATTTTTCCCTACAAGTTAAATGCTTAAACACTTTCCTTATCCGCTATTCGATTTGCCCTTGAGTTCGAAAGTCGCTTAACGCTTGAGATTTGATGTCAGTGTCGTTTTGCCCGCTACGCCAACCGCGATCACTCAAGCGGTTGAATATCCCGATAAATTTTTGGCATTCGGAATAAACAACCTTCCAATATGCTTGAACCGCTTCTTTACCCCGGTATTCTTCCGGTTTACCTGTTAGCACGAGCCAAACTTCAAATATTTTCCTCCAAAATTTTCCGACAACTTAAAAGTTAGCTACAAATTAAAATTATTTTTCACAATTAATATAAATTTTTAATACATACTAAATAAAGTTATATAACTACTTAATATTAAAAAACTTACCAACATCGGGATCCTCAGAAATGGCGATCCAAGCTTTTGTGAGGGCTCGTTCCTCATCCTCCGTCCATTGCTTGTTTGGATCACTTGGCGCTATCGCACCACTGGGTGTTGTTTTTTGTGTTTACGGGTCGTCTTTTGCATTGAACCGGAGGCCGTGTCGTTTAAGTCTCTGGCATCGTCACTGGCTCTGGCTCTGGTTGGCTAGACCCGAACGTCGGCATGAGGTTTTGGGGCCTGAGGAAGTTGACATACATGTTTATGTTCAGGTCGGGAAAAGGATACGGATATGGTTTCCGGTGTTCGGGAACCATTGAATGTTTACGCTTGGTTGGTTTTGCGAACCATGGTATTGACCGAAAGGGGGGAATAATTGGTTCAGGTTGTTTCTAGGATTCATTTTTGTATGTTTTTTTTCAAGAAATTGGTGTATGGTTTGTGTGAAATGAAGTTGAGTTGAAGGAGAAGAGGTATATGTATGTGTGTGTGTGTATATATATATTGTTTTTATTTAATTTTGTTTTTTTAAGTTGGGGACCGTTTGCATCGGTCAAATGATTTAAATAATAATATAAATAGGTGACGAAAACTCATCCCCCCCCCCCCAATTGTCACAACCCGACCAAAGGCGGCGGAACATGCCGAGGTGTAACGATTGCCCATAAGCGCATGACACTATTTAAAGCGACAATATTTAACAAACTCATTTCATTTCACAACATCTAAAATGTCACATAACAATCATAAAATGATCACAACAAAATATAATAAAATATAGCAAATCAAATATTGTTCATTTTTGCTAATATCCTAGAGGTATTTGTGACGTTTTCTTCAAGCTCCACAATCAACCTAGGTGCAAACCTGTAACATTTCATAAAATAAAATTTATCAACACAAAGGTTGGTGAGCAATTTATAGTTTTTGAGCATATATGTATATAATAAGAAAAGGCCACAATATTGTATACGAAACAGAAAATAAATAGCCATAATTTGGATAATATGAGGTCGCTAATAAGAATACATTAGCGGCACCTTCTATAAGAGAATACCAAATAGATTCGGATTTTATGAGGTCGTTAATAAGAATACATTAACGACACTGTGCTATAAGAGAATACCAGATAGTTCACGGATTTATGAATCAACCTTCCAAAAGCGATAAACACATAAGCATATAACCATGTAAGCATACAACATCAAATCGAGCATTTATTAAAGTCAAGTATACAATAATGTTTGTGGTTTAAAACTCAAGTATAAGACATTTATTTGAATAAGTATGAAATGTCACCCCCAAAACAAAAGATGGAAAACGGGGTATGAAAGTACTCACGTTCAAGTAATAAACTTGAAGGTTTGATGATTTGGAGTTTAACCGATATGACGAGGTTTAACGAGCAAGGCCTAAATAAAGGAAGTCTGAATTAGAAATGTTGTCTTGAAAGTTTTTAAGTAAAAATAAATCATGAGCAATGCAAACAATTTAAAGTTTAAGATTTAAAATGTAAATATTTAAGAATTTATAACAATAGTCCTTTAAAATGTAAGTTTTCTCGAAACCGGGTTAAAGTATCTAGCCTCAATATTTACTCAACCTATGTTAAGTAATAAGGTGGGTAAAAATGAAAGAATGCAAGTCCCTTGATGATAAAATACTAAAACGGGTTTTTATCGAGTGTCCGGGTTGTTGGTTCAGGTCTTGATACTTGGTCAAACCCAAAGTCAACTTTCCAAAATATTAAATGTTATGAGATAACTCATAAAAATCAAGTAAGACTTAACCAAGTATATAGCTCTATTGTTTTAGAACTAGCACCGCACGTTAAGCGAGTGTTCGGTTTTGTTGGTCCAAACTTTGTTATGAGATCAAGTTGGATCCAACATCTCCAGGTACTTAAGAAAATAATTAAAATCAGTTTATAAAGTATTTTTTAAAGATTTATACATGTCTTGATAGCTAAAAACACACTTGTGTGTCTTAAAGCGAGTGAAAATCGGTTTATTTCGGTTTGGTTCGGTTTCCATCTCACAATAAGTTCCTCGATGGCTTCCACATGCCCAAATATCAAAGAACTTGTATAATAATTTATAAATGATGATACTAAAGTTTTACAACCAAAAGGTTAACAATAAAGTATTTTAAATGAAAGTTCGGTTTGATTCGGTCTCCATCTCACAATAAGTTCCTCGATGGCTTCCACATGCCCAAACACCAAAGAATTTGTAAAATGATTTTAGAAACTTAAATCTTAACATAAAGCATGTTTAAAAAACTATTTAACAAAACTAGTAAATAAGTTCGATTTACGGTTTGGACTATTTACGGTTAAACCGAGGCTAGTCTCTACAAACCCACACCATGAAACTTCATAAATATGACAAGCAAACTAAAAAAGAGCAGAAGTTAAACAAGATTTATATGTGCAACAAGTTATATAAGTGTATATATATCAGGGACCACGAAATTCATACATGAAGCCCTGCCTTACGAAGTCCGAAGCTTAACCAACCGGAGTCGGAAAAGCAACTACCAAATGTAACAAGGGGTGTGTATTATATATATGTTGTACCACCATATTCAAGTATTAATAAGGTTATATAAGCTAATTAGAATGAAAGATTAAACTCAGTTTGACTTTTGGAAATCAAACTTTCAAGAACACTAAGAAAATAACCTTGAATCTAAAAAGTTTGAGAGAGTTTTTGGAGTTGTAGCAGGGGAAAATGAAGGGGAAAGGGGGTGTACATATAGGGTAATGTTGGTGGTCAAATATGGATGTTAAACACAAGAGTTTTCATGCAAAATGGATCAAAACAAAACACAAAACAACAAAAAAAATGAATTCTGTGCAGACCCCCTTAGCGGGGCGCTAAGGTCTCTACCCCTTGATCTTAGTGCGGCGCTAAGGTCATAAAGGAAAAATTCTGAACTTTCAAAATTGGCAGTTTTGGCCCCCGGAGTTGTTTTTAAGCGTTTTAAGGCCATTTTAGGGACCGAAAAGGTGAGACCCGACAGGTATAAAACAATATTGTAACATAAAATCAATCATTTTGACTATGACATAAACTTCGGTTTACAAAACGGGTCGGTTTACATAATAAACGAATACAAATACGAACACAAACAAGACCCAAAATTGACAAATGTCACACCAATCTCCCTATTGTCGGCGAGGGGGAGGGGGTGTTCCCTCGAAAAATCGCCCCCATCGACCACTACGGTTAGCCTAATAAGTATAACAATATATATTATGTAATATATATATATACACACACACACTATTATATTCATTGAAAGTTATTATATTTATGCTCGCGAGCCTAGTGAAGCTTAAACATGTTCATTATTAGATGAGTTTTAATTTAGGCTCATGCTCCAACTCAATCTTTTTAAAGATGACTTGATTCAAACTTCTACGATCCGATCTTGAGTAACCAATGAGTTGCTACTTCCTAGTCTATATTTTCATACCAGATTCAAAAGTCCTATTGATACATTAAGAGAAAATTATATATCTTAGAGGGAATAGTGCAGTCTCTAAATAAGAGAAACATAAGGGTATTGTTATATAGTTTTTATAAACAATCCAATGTATATTTTATTAATTTCATCCTTTTTGAAAATTCTCATCGTTCACATATCACGAAAACACACTCCTCAAAGCTTATTTCCAAAACCCAAAAACAAAACTTGAAAACCCAATGAAGCAAAGAAAACAGTAAGGGCAAATTCGTCCATTCAGAAAACCTAACGTTACCTTCCATTTCAAATCCCAAATCCCTTCTTGTCCCGTACCCAACAATCTATACATATATTATACGTACAACGCTACAAGTACGCAACTCTATATCAGTTACAAATTTTGAACTCATGATTTCTCAACCGAATTCGATAATGGACGTTGAAATGGAGGATGATTATGATTACAGTAATGGTAATCCGGCCGTTGCGTTTACGTTTACGGCGGTTGAAATTGATGTTGATTACGAGTTTGATGCGGCTCGGTTCTTTGATTTTACTCGTGACGAGACCAGTGATGAAGCGACTCAAGCCGAGGCGTGGTTTGATTCCGCCGAAACCTATCCGCCTTCGCTTAAGCTGTAGAGAGTAATTTTGTAGTTTTGTGAATGCTTGTTTTATTTAATGCTGGATATTGAGGTTGATCATATAGTTTTAGGTTAAGATAGGACTGTTCACGAGCCGAGCCGAGGGCTTGCTCGAGCTAGGCTAGATTACAAACCGAGCAAAAATCGAATGAGCATTTTTTGATTGAGCATCGAGTGATTTTAGAGCGTTGAGCAATTTGGACAGTCCTAGTGTTAGGACTGAGCGCACGATTGGCTTGTTTACAAACCGAGCTGAAATTGAACAAGCATTTTCAAAGCATTTTTCGAGCAATTTATGAATGAAAATTACACTCGCATAAGTTAGTTTAGGTTAAGGTTAAATTTGGCAGATCATTTACATCAATTTTGAATTTTGAAATTTTAGGTTTGATTTTAAAAGTCTAATAGTATGCAGTGATTTGGTGTTGATTGATCTGATTTATGAAAATTATGCTCATATAAGTTAGTTTAGGTTAAATCTACGGGTGTCAATGAGTGGAGCCGAGCTCGACTAGGCTCATTTTGACTTAAAAGAGCCCGAGCTTGGCTGGATTCGAGCTCTGTTCTAAAGGTCAAGCTCGGCTAGTTAATTGTTTTTAAAGCCATGGTTCGGGCTAAGCTCGCTTATTATTTATTAGTTGTTTTATATACGTTATTATGTATTTTTTTACATATTGTGAAAAACCTTAAACAAGCCTAAGCTCCCTCTAGCTTGTGTATTGCACTAGTACCTTCAACGAGCAAAAGTTCGGCTGTGCAGTGTGAAATAAATAGATAGAAGTCCAAAAGTGGTAAAACTTAAAAATAGACAAGGACCGATGAGCCTAAATGAGCTTCCCATACAAGGCTCGAGCTCGGGCTCGATAACTAAATGAGCTTTATTTTGAGGCTTGGGCTCGGCTTGGCTCCAGCTTGAAAAAGCTCGGCTTGTTTTGAGCTTTCTATTGATCCGAGCTCAAGTAACTTGTGTGGCTCAACTTGTAGGCACCCCTAGTTAAATCTGGTAAATCATTCATGTCAATTTTGAATTTGAAGTTCTAGGTTTGACTTTAAAAGTCTTGACTTTATGCACTGAACTGGTGTTGCTAATTGATACTCTGCTTTAACAATCACACAGATTGACCTTGAGGGAAATCATGCTAATAATAGAAATTTGTGTTAGTGTTTACTTATTAAGTGTGGGGTAAACCCTGGTTCTGGTCCTGGCTTATGCAGCTCACAGTTGAATATAGTGATTTGTACTTGTGGTCCATGTTATGTTTAAGGAAAATAAACACCATATTCCATATATTTATTATACTGAGTGGTCCTTGTTTTCACACATCATTATCTGGTTACAGAGTACATTTACTTGAGAAGTTAATGTCCCAATTGAAGTTTCAATATGTTATTATTTCTTGCTTGTATTCATGCTGATTGTAATATGATTTGCTTGTTAATTCGCTTATTTGATTTCAGCATTTGCGGCCGGACTACTTCCAAGAGAACAAAGTGGAAACACCAGCTGTTCTACATCGTTAAAAGCTCCTCATACTGCACCTGAAAGTTCCTCAATGGCTTTTGGCAACACAGGTATAACACAATACAATTTTTGGTCACTTTTGTCGCATTTTAGTATAAGATACCATATGAGAATTTACTATATTGCCATCTGTTAATTCTATTGCAGATGGTGATGTGGCAAATGATGGAGTTCTTTTAAACTTGAAGAATTACAGTCTGGCATTTCAAAACCAACAGTCTACCAGTACTGTACTTAAAGAGAAGAACATAATAAATGCTAACTATAATCTAAAACAAAATCAACTTGGAAACCATCTTTTCCAAGGACTTCTACTTTGATGAAACCAACAGCAAGTCAACTGGCTAAACAAAATCACGAGCGTTTAATTGATAATTTCAGGTAATTACTGCTGAATTATGTTAATTGTTACTGTATTCATCATCTATTATCCTTATTTTGAAATCACTTTTATCATTTTCTTGTTAGGTTTCAAAATTCAGGGAACAATTCTTCAGTTGTTGAAGGCCAAGCTGCTAAAAGACAAAAGGTTGAGGGAGGCCACTTGTATAAGGTCAGAAATAAGTTATTATTGTGCATACAAATAGTAGTTTGTTTATATATGAGCATTTGAAATGCTTTACTTCACAGGCGACAGATACAGATCAGCAAGCTAATTTTGTCCATAAGGCACCAAAAAGGGTAAGCTGCATAAATTTAACACATTTGGCGGTTCCCTCTAGGCTTGTAGAATTCTGAACGTTATGTTCAGTGTTAATTTCTTTTATGTTCGGCTATTAAATAAACAAATGAAAAACATGTACAAAATCTTTTGTTCATTTAGTTAAATGAACAAACACGAACACGTCTCTTTTGTTCATTTACGTTCATTTATGTTTTGATTGTGTACATTATCATTTGAACACTTATGTTTGTTCATCTATGTTCAATTATGATTTACGTTTACGTTTGTGAACTGTTCGTTTATATTATCAACAAATAACTCATTTTCTTAATAAACAAACAAGAAAAAGAAAGCCCCGTCGTTTAATTGTTTGTGTTCAACCTTTTGTTCAGTAACTTAAACATACGGACACGAACATGCTCCATTCATGTTTGTTTGATTAATTTACATTTTATGGTTTGCTACAGGAAGGCAATGCAGATGGAAATTTACATCGTGGTAGGTTACGACTCACTGTACCTAGATCTCCCGATCTTGCAACCGCTCAACGGGCACAAAGAATAAGGTTCAGTTCACATACTAATTATTAAACATGTTTATATTCGACAATTTTAAAGTAATTAAATGTTTTGGTTTTAGGAAAAACGATAATAGTGGAACTGAGCATGTATCAACACGACGAGCTCGTCCACTCAACAGAAAAGTTTGTACTTGCATAACAACAATATTTTATGTGTTTTCTTCATGTTTATATGTATAATATTTGTTTTAATTTGCTTTAAGTGCAGATTTTTGAGGCACCTTCATTCTTACTACCAAAAAGAAGCACTCCACAGTTACCTGAGTTTCAAGTAAGTTGTGTCTTGATCGTTATATTTTTCTATCAGTTTATGTGGTAATAATCATTTCTATAACTAAATATTTACATTGTGAATCATATTAATATTTCTTACCAGGAATTTCACTTGAAAACATCTGAGAGGGCTGCACAAAACACTGCTTCTGGACCGTCAACTTCTGCATGTTGTGACAACAACTCAAAGGTTAGAAATTAATGCTGATAAAGATATTAGTATTAGGGGTGGTAGCCGAGACAAACTGAGCTCAAGCTAGTGTAGGCTCAACCTTGGCTCCGTCATTATTTATTAGTTATTTAATTATATTTATATATATCATAGTTATTAAATGCGGTAGGCACACTCAAAGCCCATAGGTCCTGCTTGGGGCCTAGGCGCAAGGCGCAAAAAGAAGCGAGGGCTCGGGCAAAAAAAAACGCACAATGAAAAATAATTAACAATATATTATGTATTCCAAAACTTGAATAACATAGTTACAATACCAAATAATATCCAATACCAAAAGTTCAAAACCCAAAATTTATCCAATACCAAAAGCAAATTATAGGTTAATAGTTAATAGCATCAACAACAAACATAACTTATGCAGCCACCAACTAATTGAAGCAATTTTGTCACATTAAGTTAAATCAGATTACTAATTATGCTCTGTAGCCTAACCTAAGCTAAACAAAATCAGATTCGTATTTGCTAAATCTATAATAATCAAAATTTAGTCATTCCTGATTAAAAACTCCACCTTTAAAATTTAGTTTTAAAGTTTAAATCATGTAACAGGAAACGTAAATCATAAAATGGGAATTCAGCAAAGCAAATTAAACTAAAAGAAACATGAGCATATTTATTTTTTTTAACAATCTTGCAACTGTAATTATTAAACAATAAAAACAATCAGATAAGCATTTATCAACAAGAATTGTTGATGATTATATAGAAAGATTGGATTCAATTAAGTAAATTCGACTTTTTTAGGTAATTCTTATGCATCGGTTAGTGAAAACAAAAAATCAAAAGAACGGAA
The DNA here is from genome assembly GCF_021521415.1 of Bidens hawaiensis. Classification (NCBI taxonomy): domain Eukaryota; kingdom Viridiplantae; phylum Streptophyta; class Magnoliopsida; order Asterales; family Asteraceae; genus Bidens; species Bidens hawaiensis. Next base: position 249,140 of record NW_027495212.1, on the reverse strand, counting down.
AGTGCTTCTAGAGTTGCGCCTAGGCGCAGTAGGCGATCACTTTTAACAATTATACGCGCGCACACGCACACACACACACACACTTATTTATTTTCAGAATACAAGAAAATGATTGAAATGCAATGTTTATATATCTCTTCTGACATTCTTTACAGTATACAAACAAAATTCGTTTATTTTTACATGTGTAAATCATGTGTAGGTATATTTTCAATTCATAACCTATGCGTAGGTAAACGCTAAATATTAAAAAACATATTAACAAGTTAGTTTATTGTTTTCTATATGCACATGACATAGACATTCGTATGTAGAAGTAAAATTTTTTAAAACATATTAACGATTTAGGTATGCTCTATTTGTTCTCACGATAATTTAGTCTTCTATTATAATAAACTTTTCCCTATACATGAATTATTTAAACATAATTATATGTATAATATATATTTTGTAATATATATCTATTATATTAAATGAAAGTTATTATATTTATGTAATCAATAGACATGTTTATCGTGAGACGTGCTTATTAAATTAGCCCCAAATGAGTTCGAGCTTGAGCTCCTTAAAGCTGGCTCAATGAGCCGATTCAAACTTTTAGTGAGCCGATCTTGAGTAACTCATGAGTGGCTAGGCTGTATACCCGTTCATATCACATACCAATTTTGGAATATTATATTAAGATTAAGAGAAATTTGTGTATTATACAGGCACAGCTGCAACCTAGTTTTGCATTCGGCGTAGAAAGTAGCAGTAGAGAATCAAAAGGGTATTTCTGTATTATTTTTTAATTCTTGTTTGATATGTATTTGAAATAACCTATATATAATATGATTTTATTTGTTCCATCTCTACAGACCACATGTTACCGGTGCTTCAAAAAAAGAGGATTGTCAAACCCTTAACACAAAGGTATTGATTTCAGTAAAAAATACAAATAATTCTAAAATAATAAAGCTGCATTATTTTGTGAATGCAGAAATTTTCAACTAAAGGAGATTTCAGAACTAGCAAGAGGGAGACTACAGTAGCTATGGTGTTTAATTTTCATACCGAAGCACGAGCTCATCATGTTCCACCAGTTGACCTTTTAAACAATGTACATTTTTCTACTTTTCATAACCGTCTCACTAAAAACTTTTGTCTAAAACATTGGAAAAAACATTTTCGTTTGTAGCTCTCTTTGGCATCCGAATCTGGTTCTCAAACAAACAAGCCTAGGTTGGCTAGGGCTCCCTCGATTTTTTCAAAGGTAAGTGATTAACCTTAATTAAACTTTTATATTTTCATTAAAATTTGCATTTTAAAACCTTTTAGTGAGTTACATATTATATCGGCACAAGGTTTCCAAAGAAAACAGAGTACAAAATTTGGATCAAAACAGAATCGTTTCGATAGTGAAAAAGTGATCACTGAAGCATTCCATCATCAATCATTAGCAGGTAAACAAAATAAACACACACATAGTACTGTATATATAAATATGTATGTGTATATATGTGTGGGTGCGTGTGGGTGTGCATTATATATATCAATATGTGTGTGTGTGTGTATAGAGAGATATAGATAGATATACAGGGGATAGTGAATATAGTGGTGTCAAACTCTTTAGTTTAGATGCTAACTTCTTAAAGGCATGTTGTTTTCGTTAATTTAAATCTAAATCTAAATCATTTTAGTTACACCTACAAACATTTTTTTTCTTAATTTTAATCTCCACAACGAAATTTATTTCGTTTACAATGTTTCCTATATCACACCTTCTAATGGTGAGTATAATTTTTCAAGTCCGGGATACATTGTAATCGAAAGAAATTTTGATGTAGAGAGTAAACTTAGGAAAAACAATTTCTAGTATTAAAATAAAAGTTGTAGTTTATGAAAAACAACATAGTTTTGAGAAGTTTCACATCTAAGTTTATGCGTTTAACTGTGATAATAACTACAGTAACCACATGTAAATGCTGCTTTTAACTGTGATAAACAAGGTAGTTAAGTAACCATGTTATCCGCTCTGTTTATCTGCCATTATATTTGATTCCACACTGCGTAAAATGGTTTTCTCATGGTTCTATATTTCATGTGTATAACATTTCTTATTCTTACTTTTGACGTGAAACAGAAACTTGGGAATCGGTTAATAGAATCAAAATGTCGAAGTCATTAGTAGGAGATCAAACAATGGAACAGAACATGATGGCATCTATTTTCGGCACATATGGATCCTACCAAATCTTGTTATCTACACCATACGACCTTAAACTTGTTAATAAAATGCCACAAAAACAAAAGATGTACAGCTCACCAATTGTTTGTTCCTACTTTCTTTTACGATGACTGAGAGCACTTATGTCTCTTACAAAGAAGAAACTAACTTTGCATTTAACCATGTGTTGTAATATATTATATTATTATGTTTTGCGCATTGAAGGTTGTAAGATGCAAACTCACGAACCTGTTAACTAATGTTTGGTTTGTAGTTTTTCATACCAAGCAGTTTCAGTTACTATGGTTCAGTGTTTTGGTGACACGGAAGGGGATTTGGTTAATTCGGTTAATTGATGTGTGACAGCTGGTTCTGTAGCACTATCAATAAAATGTTTTATACACTTCTATCATTCTATGCAAATAGCCAAATAGGGATAATACCTTTTGTCATTAGGTATTAGGGTGGGTGTATAGATGAAATAGCCATTAAATTGTTTACAGCATGCTGAAGTTGTAGACTTTAAAGCCATTTGAATCATACAAATTCCTACTTTTTACTCTTGTGCTTCATCTTCTTCGGTTTAATATGCATGATTGTCTTGAAATTTGTTGCATCATAACTTAAAAATGGTATGTATTATATATATATATATATATATATATATGAGATGGTTCATGAGAGAAATAAGATTATTGCGAGAAGTGCGAAAAATGATCTTGAACAATTAATTTGGTCAAATCAATGATCCATATTTATAGTTGTAATTGTGTAATAAATTGGAAAATGATATGGAAAGTTTTAATGATGAGATAATGGTAAAATTTTGTTATGTAACCTATTAAATTTAATTAAACAAAATAATTAGATTAATTAATTAATCTGACACTTTCCCAAATTTAAATTAGTTACATATACAATAATAGAAGTTTATAATTTATGTATAAATTATATATACAAACCAATGTATGATTAATTGTGTGTAGGCAGAATGAAAGATTGTGTAAGTACAAATTTCATCTTTTTACAAAGATTATTAATTTAAGTATGTTACGCTCGGAAATTTTTAGTTGCGTATGTATATGTGTTGTAAATAGAGTTTTGTTACCTATAAAATCACGTTTGACTAAAATGTGAATAACATGTAGGTTAATATGAATAATGTGTAGGTTAATGTTATGATAAGTGTAGGTTAATAGTATGGACCGTGTACATATGAATAATGTGTAGGTTATTATTATGATCGATATAGGTTATAGTATGATCTGTGTAGATTATTATGAATAATGTGTAGATTATTATGAATAATCTGTAGGATATTATGATGATTGGTGTAGGTTATTAGGCTTTAATTAATGCGAGTTAATTCTTTCCAAATATAAAAATTTTGAATATTTACCATTGTACCATTGTAATTAATTAAAAGAAAAAATAAAAGGAAAAATTTTGATTAGTTGAGATGACTTCTCGCACTTCTTGCAATAATCTCATTTCTCTTCTGAACTTAAACACACACACACACACACACACACACACACACACACATATATATATATATATATATATATATATATATATATATATATATATATATATATATATATATATATATATATATATATATGTGTGTGTGTGTGTGTGTGTGTGTGTGTGTGTAGAAAAGAGTTCAAAATAAAAACAATTGTTTTGTGAGAAGTGTGAGAAGAGCTTTAAAATAAAACAAATAACCTAAATATGACACTATACCATGTAAATAGGAAACTATACAATTATTTAGAAACTACCAATCTCAACCACTAGATCATAGATCCAAGGGCCTAGATCTATTCTTATGGGTCCTACCAGAGACACCACCCAAAAATAAAAAAACCCACCCAATCCGTGGCGGATCGGGCGATCCGTGGTGGATCAAAGGTTTTTGTCCTATTATGTCAAAATCATTTGTCTTATTATGTCACACCCGGACCAAAGGCGGCGGAACATGCCGGGATGCAACATGATTGGACAAATACACAAGACACTATTTAAAGTGACAATATTTATTTAACTCATTTTATTTTAACAAATCAGTAATCAACGCATCTCGTTCACACGAAAAATTGAATACAAGTAACAATTATATTATTCGTTTTACTAATACCCTAATAGTCTTGGTAACGTTTTCATCAAGTCCTCGAGTCAACAAAAGTCAAACCTGTAACATTTCATAAAATAAAAGAGCTATAAATTTGAGCATATAAGTATATAGTAAGTAATAAAGAGCCACAAAACTTGTATACAAAACAATAAATAAAAGCTATAAATTTGGATAAAATAGTTATCGTTAACAAGTTAGCGACACCCAACTATAAGGGGTTACCAAATAGTTTAGGATTTTATAGACAGTTGCTAAACACATTAGCACCCCCTAGCTACAAGGGGTTGCCAAGTAGTCTAGGATTTAATAGTTATCGTTAATTGCATTACGTTAACGACACCTTGCCATGAGGGGTTGCCAAATGGTCTAGGATTTATAGTTCCACCATCCAAAAGCGATAAACACATAAGCATATAAGCATGTAAACATAGAACACCAAATCGAGCAATTATTCAAGTAAGGTATACAATCACGTTTGTGGGTTTAAGATTCAAGTAATTAAAGCATTTAGTTTGATAAGTATGAAATGTCACCCCAAAACGAAGATGGGAAAAGGGGTATGAAAGTACTCACCTCGATTATTGATGAACCGAGAAATAAATAGACAAATAAATGAAGCTCGAACGACAAACCACAAATCCGACTTGAAAGCTAAATGAAAACGATTAATAAAATATATTAATGAACTTGAACTTTAGTTGAAACTACATTTGAAACATTGGACGAGAAGGTTCGGTTGTTAATCGGATTATCGGTTAATTTGTTAACGATTAGAGACTCGTACTTAAATGATAATTCATATGAAAATAATATTATTTTATTGGGCTTTTAAATAACTAAATCAATATTAAATAGAAACGAGACGGACTTAATTTAAGAGTTCGGTTTTATAAAAATGAATAGATAATAAAGTTTACAACAAAATTATTAATGATAAGATAGTAATGATAATAATAATTCTAAAAGATATGTTATATATATATATACATATATATATAGATATATAGATATATAAGATAATAATAATAACAATAACTATTTCTAATAATACTAATATAGTATAATAATTATAACAATAATTATTATTAATACTACTAATATTAATAGTTATAGAATAAAATCTTGGTATTAAATTTTAAGGTGTTGATAAAAATAGTAACAATAATAAGAAATATTTATAGTAAATAATGATACTATACCCGATATTGGTTAAACGAATTCATAAAATAGATGTAACAATATTATTGCTAATAATAAATTATCAATTATAATTTTAATAAATAACAATAATATGATCTTTATTAATAATAATAAAGACTTTAATATTTATAAAAATGTTAATGATAATAATAACAATAATATTAATAATAAATAAATATAATAGTAAGTTATATGTGATAATAACAATCTTTACGTTTTGATATTAATATTAATAGTAACAATAAATTTGTTAAGTATATAAAAGAAACAATACCAAAACCGGTCTAGGATGAGACCCGAACCCGAGACCTCTAGTTCAACAACTTATGTACAAACCAACTGAACCAAAATAATTAAACCCATAAGAACTTTTATGTATCCATTTCCCGGGTATTTATCTTTTCCCCAATTTAAACCAATATCCATACTCCTCCAACTCGTTTCAAAGAATGTAACCCGATAACTAAAACCGGTTACTAACAATCAAAATCTGAAAATCAATATATGAAAACTAATGATACCAAAACCCCAAATTAATTTACCTATTAACTGTTCCCGAGTCGTGGATCTATACCGGGAAGGACCTAGCTGAACCCGTTGGACACGAAGAAAACAACAGTTCCCGAGGCCGATTCCGGCCACTTGAGGTGCGCCGGAAATGAAGAAAAAGAACAGAAAGAGGGAAGAGAGAGGGAGAGAGAGAAGCCGTGAGAAAGAGAGAGAGAAGCCGTGAGAAAGAGAGAGAGAGGTACACCGTGGCCGGTTTTCCGGTCACCGGAAAAACGTGTAGAGGGGAAGTGGCTGCCAGGAGTGCACGAGAGGAAGATAGGGTTCGGTGGTGTCAAGTTTCGGACCAGAGGGAGAAACGTAGGGAGGTGGTGGTGCGGGTGTGGTGGCCGGAGGCGGCTTCTCGCCGAAAATGGAGGTTCGCCGGAAAACGGCAGGGGGGTGGGTGGCGGCTGGGTGAAGGTGTTTGGTGGTGGTGTTGGCCGACAGGGGTGGCGTCGGCTGTGGCGGCTGCCGGAAAACAAAGAGAGGAAGAAGATGATGGAGGTTGTATGTTAATGTGGGTAGGGTTAGGTTTTGGGTTGGGATATATGTATGCATATTTTCATATCAGCCCCTCAAGTTTCAATAAATGTTTAAAATTAGTTTAAAGGTTTTAAAAGTTTATAGCAACTTAACGAAAATTAGTTTGAACCACTTATGTTTTTCTTGACGACTCTATAATATGACTAACACCGATTTATTGGTGATCGGGATATATAATAATATTATATGATAAATAAATAAAGAAACAAAATATGTGGAGTCGGGTTTACGTATTAAAAGTTTACGAAAACGAATACAATTCGAAATCTAAATTTGACGAATGTCATATATTATGTTTGTACCCTATCCGTGACGGACTGGGCGATCCGCCACATATCGCGTACACGTCAACCTCGGACTATCAAATCTGTCATACATCGTACATATGCGCCGAGGATCGGCCGATACGCGACGGATCAAGTCAATAATTTGATTTTAAGGTCTCCGTCTCCCTTCTATATATATATATATTATGCATGTTTGTTTAAAGACAAATTTATATCGATATTATTTGTTTGTTTAAAGATAGAAAGTATATGGACTTATATGATATTTTGTTTGGTGAGGGGAACGACGAGCAGTCGGGCTACGCATACAACGATCAGCCGGAGCAATCGGGCTTGCCAGATTTGAATGAACTTCCCGACTCGAACCATGAGTCGGGGTATGGAAATATCGAGCAGTACGACTTACCAAATCCTGACCAGGTTATTTAGTGTGTTTATAGAGTACAATAGCGCGTCAGTTATTTTTTAAATATTATACGTTGCCATTATATTTTATCGGGGGTATATCATATACGGTGGTAGTCACCCTTCGTGGCCGGAGGATAATAGGACATCGCCGAATACATATGATGCCAGAGTCGAGGAGCCTTATGGTCAGTCTTCGCAGTCTTCGCATCAGTTGCATGTAGACGGTCCGTATTACGGAACCCAGAATTCGTACGAGTTACCTTTAGGAGAGCAACCATACATGTCAAGACCATTCACGAGCAACATCGTTGATGTCATTCAAGAGGCTCACGACGAAGGAGGCGATGTTGATGATGATTGTTGGTGCATGTTTTGTAACAGATGATCTTTTGTGTTTGTTAGAATTAAGAGCAACGGTCAAAGGGAAGTCTGTTGGTGCATTTTGTGACCGTCACTATGCAATTCTGACCAGCGGAGATGAAGTGGTGAAGTTATAACAACTTCACCATAGGAAAAGTTAGAACAACTTCGCCATTGGCGAAGTTAGGATAACTTCGCCTACAGGCCCAAGCCCAAGCCCGCGAAGTTGGTTTGTCTATATATATGTGTGTCTTGTTTAGGGTTTAGGATCCAGAAAAAGAGAGTGTGTTTTGTGTAGCTGTCATTGTCTAGGGAGAAACAGATAGAGAGTGTCGTGTGGGCAGACCCGAGGTAGAGCTCACCTCGGAACGGCCGTGTTTTTTGTTTTGTTCGGTATGTAACATGGTTTGGTTATTATATAAAGGATTTGCAGATTCGTTTTATCCCATTCGTGTATTTGTTTGTGTGTAATCGTGTTCTTCGTCTCCAACACCATAAGCGAGTCTAGGAGGATTCTGCACTCCTAGACATCGTGCGGATCTCGTATCGATCAGCGACGCCCCGGGGGACTTACAATGATGATGATGATGATGATGGTGATGATGGTGATCGTTACATACGGGAGACGACATTTTCTTATGTAACTAATAATGTATGACCTATTTTTTTAAAAAAACTTATTATTATTCTTTTTCAACACATTACTGAATATTACTTTATTTACATTGCTTGATATCAGTATTTTAATTCTGTTGCTGAGTTGGTGGATTGGGTCAAGAAGACAGGACGGGAGCATGGTTGTGTTATCTCTGTCCAATGTTCAAGGAACAAAAGTGTTGAACTTCTTTGCAATCGAGGTGGGGAACCAAAACTCAAGGCAAGGGTGAGGCATACCGGAGTATTAAAAGAGGTTGTCCATTTAAACTTGTGGGGAGGTACAACGCGCCAGGTGATTGTTGGAAGCTAGAGGTTGTCAACGAGACGCACAACCAAGATCCCGTTTTGTTTGAGGAGGGGCACCTGGCACTAAGGAAACTAACCGACGAGGAAATTGATATGGTTGTGACGTTGCATAGGCAGGGTCTGAGGCCTACTAAAATTAAGTCAGCCTTAAAGCAACGCTTCCCGGTAACAAATGTATTACTAGGGACACATACAACGTCGTAAAGCTTGTTGATGACCAAGATAAAATTGGTGACACCCCCATGCATGTACTTTTTGTTAGAATATTATTATTTTGTAAAACTCTTTTTAATATATATTATTTTGAATATATATTATTTTGTTTTATCATATATAAAATATATATATTCTGTAAGATTTAATAAGAATATTATTTATAATATTATTTTATTATATTAATTTTATTATAATTTTGATGTTGAATAAGAATATTTGTAATATTTAGTAATTTTTTTTGTTAAACCCAACGTAGGTACTTGAAAAATATCTTCAAACCCATGCGTTTACCTTTTACACATGGGAGAATCCTTCCACCAATAGGACGTAGAATGTTTTCTTTTGTCACGAGAAGTCGCATACCATGTGTCGTGCGTTCCCAGATTTGTTGTTGATTGACACGACGTACAACACCAACATGTACAAGTGGCCGTTTGTTCAGTTTGTTGGTGTGACGTCGACATCAAAGTCCTTCTGTATTTCGCACACGGTTATCTTTAGGGAACAAGAGTGTAACTTCACATGGGCCCTAGAACGACTTAAAGACATGCTTATCGATTGTAGGGAGCCGCGTGTCATCCTGACTAACAAGGACCAAGCCTTGATGAAATCATGTGAAACAGTCTTTCCCAATGCTACCAAAAACCTTTGTAGGTGGCACATCACGCAGAATATAAAGAAAAAAACATAAGAGTCTTTTTCAGACAGATATATTTGAATCCTTCTCTTACTGGTGGAAAGTACTGTACGAGTCGCCAAAAAAATCTATGTTTGACTACAACTGCGATCAAATGGAAGCAACGTTAGCTGGACAGGGCAGACGTGGTAAGTATTTGTCCCGTATGTACACATGATTTTAGATTCTAGTTGTACATTGCCCAAATTGTTTTTTTATTATATGTTTGTAGAGGCTTGGAATTATATTCGTGACTGGTTGGTACCCTACAAACAGAAGTTCGTGTCCTGCTGGATTGACGAACGACTAAACTTCGGCGAGCATACAACAAACAGAGTAGAGGGCCAGCACGCGAACTTGAAGAGATACCTTCCGGGGCCGAACATTTCGCTAGACTCTATTGCAGCGTTTTCCCTTGAAGTCATGAATTCCCAAATGGAAGAAATCAGTGCGACCCTTGAAGACTCTCGTGTTAGGATCAATAAGTACCATAAGTTGACTTTGTTTAATAAGCTACATAATAGTGTGTCGATTTTTGCTCTCTCTAAATTTGACCAAGAGCTGACTTTGCTTGACACATTGCAAGATACCGGGGCGGAGTGTGACCACCGGTTATAAACATCATGGGGCTTGCCGTGTGCTTGTAAGCTTAACTATTAACAATATACGTATTCCATTAAAAGACATAGACCCCTTTTGGAGGAAGCTCGATTTCAGTCCGGCGTTTGTTAGATTCGAAGAACCAGACTATGAAGCGGAACTGGAAGATGTGAAAAAACAAGTTCTGGGACTAAACAACCGAATGCAAAAAAAAAGTCTATTCTCAAAGATAATGTATGTTCTTCCTAGGAAATCAAACAAAGAGGAGCCTGAGAAACGAGAGGACCCTAGGGGGCGTCTAAATCTAAACCAACAAGCCAAAAAAAAGAGAAACCCCTGGACAGAGCTCGTACTCCCCGTCCCCATCAACTGATCCCCACATACACAGCTTGTACTCCTTGTCCCCGTCATTTGATCCCCACAGACACAGCTCGTACGCCCCCTCCCCGTCATTTGATCCCCACAGACACAACTTGTAAGGCCCCGTTACCGGTGCCATACATTTGGTGTTGTATTTACTCATAAACACAGTTCTGAAAATCAGAGTTAATTAAAACATTCGCGGAACATTAAAACATTACATATAAATCCATAACTTGTCTTAACATTCTTGTCTTTCAAAATATCATAACATTAAACTTAAACGTCTTAAGTCTTCAGATGCCAGACTCTTATTCTTCTGCCATGTGCCCTCACTCAAGCCAGCTGTCTCATTCTACTCACCTGCGTGCATACTAAAAGTCAGCTACGCTGAGTGAGTTCTAGTTAATCAGGTAATATACCATACTTTCACCTACTTATACATACGCATCCGAAGATACATATTATATTCTTAACCTATTCATCTTTCTTTCATACATATATAAATATATACATTCTTTCTTTTATTCTTTCTTTACATACTTTGCATCTATCAATACTTTACATACTTATACGTTTTAAAGAGCATTATGCCCTACTGCCTTAAGTATTATTAGGGCTCGGTCCCGTTTTCTGACTTGAGTATTATTAGGGCTCAGTCCCTTTCTGCCTTGAGTATTATTAGGGCTCAGTCCCTTTCTGCATTGAGTATTATTAGGGCTCAGCCCCTTTCTTCTGTACCTGGCTATCTCTTACGCTCATTCATAACATACGTACATATCATTCATACATTATACACAACATTATACCCGTAATCATAACTTGCCAATACGTGCAATATCCGAAGATCGTTCACGCACTGACAAGCAATCATTCACATCTTTCACATAATACATATATGGCATACACTTATCTCTTAGGATAAGGGTATTAACTAATCACATAGAGTATGCACACAACCCTGAAAACATAACAAGGAATGGGGCTAGAACTCATCTGAACATGGTTACGTTCACCGTTAATAGTTATTCATTTCTTGAGCTGTGGTCGGCTAACTGTATAATGATTACATGTATTAATTAACTATTAATACTTATATGTTTCTATCTTTATATAACCCACAACGAACCGGGGTCCGGGGGCAGCGCACCTGGCAGCGGAGTTCTAGGGGCGGCAGCCCCTAGCGGGGTCCAAGGGGCAGAGCCCCTGGCTGTGGTTAAGCTGCCAGGTCAGTTGGGAAAAATTTTATTTCCATTAATTGTATTAACATATTTTCCAATAGGATTCTTGATTATTATATTATTTGCTAACTTAAAAGTTTGAGGGCTTCTTTGAAATTTAATTCATTCTTTTCTAAGTCCATGGACTATTCTGTCATTTTATTAAACTTCTAGTTCGTTAGTTGGTTATTTAACGAATTGGTTTGTCCTAACGAATTGGTCATTGTAGCGAATTGAACCCTCTAACGAACTAGTCCTTTGATGTAAGGACTCGTTACCGGTGCCTCACATTTGGACGTTGAATTTACTCATTAACATAGTTCAAATCATCAGAGTTAATAAAAACATACGCGGAATATAAAACTTAACCCCTTCGTTACAAACATCCATATTTTGTCTTTTAAAACATTACTTAAAATAAAACATCATAGCAAAATCCTCAGATTCCAGCTTCGTCCGACTCAGCCATGTGTCCCCCTGAAGCTAACTGCCTCATTCTACTCACCTGCGTGCATACTAAAAGTCAGCTATGCAGAGTGAGTTCCAGTTAATCACACAACATACAATACCTTCTTACATTACATACTTAACCTTCTTAACTTTCTTTCATACATACATAAGTGCATATACTTTCATTCTTACTTCCATACTTTCCTTCATTCATACTTCAAACTTTATAACATACATAATCATACGTTTTAAAGAGCCTTTCGCCGTATAACCTTACAGATATTATTAGGGTCTGCCACCCTTAAAGAGCCTTTCGCCCTATAACCTCACATATATTATTAGGGTTTGCCACCCTTAAAGAGCCTTTCGCCCTATAACCTCACATATATTATTAGGGTCTGCCATCCTTCTTCACAGATATTATTAGGGTCTGTCACCCTTCTTCACAGATATTATTAGGGTCTGCCACCCTTTACCGTCAATTCCTTCAAAACCGTCAATTCCTTTCATATCCGTCAATTCTCTTTCATTTATATACTTTACATACTTCCTTTTATACTTATATATTCTATAACGTACATACTTCACACATACAACATATACATAAACAATCATATCATTTAAGTAACCCCTGACAGTACATGCAATATCTGAAGATCGTTCATGTACCGTCAAGCATTCTTTTATATCAACACATATATCATAATAGGCATACACTTACCACTTAAGGTAAGTGAATTAACTAATCACATCGAGTATGCACAAAGCCCCGAAAAACATAACAAGGAATGGGGCTAGAAACTCACCTAAATGCGGTTACGTTCTCCGTTTATGGTTATCCCTTTCTTGAGCTGTGCACGACTAACTGTATAACAATTACACGTATCAATTTAACTATCACTACCCATGTTGTGTTTCTAGTTTAATTATTGACCTCACCGAACGGGGGTACGGGGGCAGCGCCCCTGGCAGCGGGGTTCTAGGGGTGGCAGCCCCTAGCGGGGTCCAAGGGGCAAAGCCCCTGGCTGGGGTTAAGCTGCAAGGTCAGCTTGGAAAAATTTTATTTTCATTAACAGTCTTAACACATTTTCCATTAACATTTTAAGTTATTTTCTAGGTTGGGCTTATTTAAATCAGGCCCAATCATCCATCATCCGACCCAATTTGGGGTCAGGCCCAAGGTTAAACAGAAACAGGGTGGCCGAGAACTCAAGGCAGAGAGCCCATTTTGACCGAGAACCCATACTTTGACCGAGAACTCTAGGTCACCGAGAACCCTCATCACCGAGAACTCTCGTTGACCGAGAACTCTATTGACCGAGTTCTCGTGTTGACCGAGAACCATCAGCATTGACCGAGAACCCCCCTTTTCGGCCGAGAACTCATTGTTTGATGCATACAACCCGTATTTTCATTCCTTAAATCCATTCTAGGCATAAATAATAGTTAACGACCCATGATCACAACCTTTAACCACCTATTTTCCATTTTCCTTAACCGTTTACACCCGTTAGTAGCCCTTTATCAAGATCTAGTCCGTTTCAAGCATAAAGCTCGAACCTTTAACCTTAAAACGTTCTTTACTAGATCTAGGGTTTCCTTCATGAGCCGTATCTAGCCATGAGTCCATTACGTCCATTTTAAGCATCAATTTTGCTACTTTATGATTTAACTAGACCCGATCTTCTCTATGTTTAAGTTTCATGGCTAACCATTCATAAAAACGTAAGCTTTAAGGTCAAGAACATACCTTTAATCGTTTGTTAGGTCGCGGCTAGTTCCAATATATAACTCTAACTCGTATCTTGCTTGTATGGTTAAGGTTTATCAAGATCTATGCTCGGTTTAGGTATTGGATCACTCTCTTGGTTGCGGCTGTAAGGTGTAGGCTTGTGTGTGTGTTTTGTGGTGTGTAGGGAATATTATGGATAAGATGGATGAAAATGGAAAGATTTAGGGTTTAAGGGGTATTTATAATCCCTTAAGCCCATGTACCTAAGACCCATCTTTCCTTTTTAGTCCATAATTAACTCCATCTATTTAGCCTACTTATCTCTCTTTCTTTATTATTTTATTGTTCTCTCAATAACTCAATTAAACATTTCTATCATGACAATTAAATATAAAATATTATTATTTGAAATTTCAGGATGTTACAAGTCTTCCCTCCTTAAAGAGGTTTCGTCCCCGAAACCTAACTATTACTCAAACAGACTTGGGTAAAACTTGCGCATCTCTTCCTCGAATTCCCATGTAGCATCTGATCCCTTACGATGTTTCCATATCACCTTTACTAAGGGAATAACCTTGTGACGAAGTTGCTTCTCCTTGCGATCAACAATCTCTATGGGTTGTTCAATGTAGTTTAGTTGTTCATCAACCTCGATGTCCATCAATGGCACGTGAGACGTGTCTTCAGCTAGGCATTTCCTCAAGTGAGAGACATGGAAGGTTGAATGAATTCCTTCTAACTCATCGGGTAAATCTAGATTATAAGCTACTTCACCCACGCGATCTACAATTTTATACGGTGCAATGTACCTTGGACTCAACTTCCCCCTCTTTCTAAAGCGAATGATCCCTTTCCAGGGAGAGACCTTGAGCATCACATTGTCACCAATGTTAAACTCGATCGGATCGTCGTCGCTTGTCAGCACACGACTTCTGCCTGTCTTGAGCAGCTTTCATTCTAGCCTTAATCTGATCGAACTTTGAAGACGTTTCTTGAACAACCTCTAGGCTTCCCATTTATTTCTGACCAATCTCTCCCCAACATACCGGGGTTCTACATCGTCTACCGTAAAGCATCTCAAACGGTGGCATACCAATACTTGAATGGTAGCTGTTGTTATAGAAGAACTCTGCCAGGTGCAGATGGTCATCCCAACTTCCACCAAAATCTAAAACACAAGCACGTAGCATATCCTCAAGGGTTTGGATCGTCCTTTCAGACTGCCCATCTGTTTGAGGATGATACGTCGTACTGATGTTTAATCTCGTTCCCATAGCTTCGTGGAACTTCTTCCAAAACCTAGAAGTAAACCGTGCATCTCTGTCAGACACGATCGATAATGGTACTCCATGCTTACACACAACCTCTTTGATGAACAAGCTTGCTAACGTTTCTGAAGAGATAGCCTCTCGTATAGGCAGAAAGTGAGCACTCTTGGTCAAACGGTCCACAATCACCCAGATAGTGTCATGGTTCTTAGCTGTATGAGGTAGCTTAGTTATGAAATCCATGGTGATGTGTTCCCATTTCCATTCAGGTATCTCTAGCGGTTGCATCTTTTCATAAGGCTTTTGATTTTTGGCTTTGACTTGTAAACAAGTTAAGCACTTACTAACATAATCCACCACATCATTTTTCATTCTTGGCCACCAGTAATCCCTCTTCAAGTCTTGGTACATCTTTGTAGCTCCTGGATGAATCGAATATCTTGACTTATGAGCTTCATCTAAGATTCGACCTCTGAGATCTCCATGGCGTGGGATCCACATACGGTCAAACCTAGTCTTAACTCCATGAGTGTTTTCCATAAACTCATCTTGCTGGCCATAAATTCTTTCTTTCTTTACTAACCCTTCATCTACTAACACCTCTTACTGTACCTTGATGATTTCTTCAAAAAGACTTGAGTTCATGATCAACTGGTATGACTTCACTATTGCAATGACTTATTCATTCTTACGACTTAGCGCATCAGCGACCACGTTAGCTTTACCAGGATAGTATTTAATGTCGCTGTCATAATCTTTAATCAACTCCAACCATCTTCTCTATCTCATGTTTAATTCCTTTTGTTCGAAGAAGTACTTTAAACTCTTATGATCTGTGTAGATGGTACACTTCGTACCGTACAGATAATGCATCCATATCTTAAGAGCATGCACTACAGCTGCTAGTTCTAAATCATGCGTTGGATAAGTACTCTCGTGGACCTTCAACTGTCTAGACGCATAAGCTATCACCTTTCCTCGTTGCATCAACACGCAACCTAACCCACGATGCGAGGCATCAGTACAAACAACCAAATCCTCGTCACCATCGGGTAAGGCAAGGATTGGAGCTTGCGTGAGTCTCTTCTTTAACTCCTGGAAAGCTTCTTTTTGAAACTTACCCCAACTGAATACTATCGTCTTTCGGGTCATACCGGTCAACGGTGTGGCTATCTTGGAGAAACCCTCGATGAATCTCCTATAGTAGCTAGCTAACTCTAGGAAGCTTCGTATATCAGTCGGATTCTGTGGAGTCTTCCAATTAGTTATCGCTTCAACCTTAGCTGGGTCCACGGTAATCTCTTCAGGATTAATCACGTGACCTAGAAATTGCACTTCTCGCAACCAGAACGCGCATTTCGAAAACTTAGCATACAACTTCTCTTTCTTCAGAGTCTCCAATACTTCCCTTAGATGCTCGGCATGATCAGACTCGCTTTTTGAATAAATCAATATATCATCGATGAAGACAATAAGAGACTTATCCAACATTGTCCGACACACCCTATTCATCATGTCCATAAATGCTGAAGGAGCAATTGTTAGACCGAATGACATCACGAGGAACTCGTAGTGTCCATACCGCGTTCGGAACACTGTCTTAGGGATGCCTGCCTCCTTCACCTTTAGTTGATGATAGCCTGATCTGAGATCTATTCGTGAGAACCAACTTGAACCTTGCAGTTAGTCAAACAGATCATCAATCCTTGGCAAGGGATATCTATTCTTTACCGTAAGCTTATTCAACTCACGATAGTCTATGCACATTCTCATACTTCCATCCTTCTTCTTCACGTACAACACTGGTGCACCCACGGGGAAACACTCGGTCTAATAAAACCTTTGTCAATATGTTCTTGCAGTTGGGACATCAATTCTTTCATCTCGGACGGTGCTAGACGGTAAGGCGCTTTCGCGACGGGTTGGGCTCTTGGTACTAAATCTATCTGGAATTCTATCTCTCGATCCGGTGGTAACCCCGGAAGATCCTCTGGGAATACTTCTGGGTAGTCGCGCACTATAGGAATATCTTTCATTTATTTTGTCTCGGCCGTAGCGTTCACAACATACGCCAGGTAGGCACCACACCCTCGCCTTAGCAAACCCTTGGCTTTTATCATCAAAATGACATTAAGCCCATAACTTTCCTTATCACCATAAACCGTCACCGCACTACCATCCAAGGACCTTAACCTTATTATCCGACTCTTACACACTATCTGAGCTTCATACTCAGACAACCAATCCATTCCCAAAACCACAGCGAACCCTCCTAAGGTCATAACGTACAAGGTAACAGGGAACTCATGTCCCTCTAACTATATCTTACAGTCCTTAACCATTTTCATTATTTTCACCGAAGTGTCACTAGCGGTTTCTACTAGAAAAGTTTTGGACACTCGAAAACAGTTCATTTTAGCTAATCTACTAAAGGGCATGGCTACGAAACTTTTGTTCACGCCCGAACCAAACAATACAGAAGCGAAAATACCGTTTACTAGAAACGTACCTGTGACGATATCGGGAATCTGCTTGGCTTGCTCTTGAGTCAACATGTAGGCTCTGGTCTTCGGCCTTGACGGCTCAGCATCTTTCTTTCCACCATTACCCGCTTCAGTACATTCTCTGGCCATATGACCCTTCTTCCCGCACTTGTAACATGTGGGTTTGACGTTGCATTCATGAGCGTAATGCCCCACCTTCCCACATTTGTAACAGGCATAGATCCTAGCCTACACTCCCCACCATGAGTCTTCCCACACTTATGGCACACTACAGAACCAGTACCCCACTTGCACTCCCCACCGTGCATCTTACTACAAGTCTTACATGACTTCTTTTCCCACACCTTCTGTTTCTTATCCATGGAGTTCCACAACTGAGTACCCGGGTCGTTTAGCAGGAACAACCCATTTCTTTTCCTTCTTCTCTCCTTCCACTACTACATCATCCGCAGCCAGGTCTGCATAAACCATCTCTGCAAGTTCGACAGCAGAATCAAAAGTAGCAGGTTTACTTGTCCTGACCAGCATGCAGACTTTCTATAGCAATCCCCTCACATAACACTTGATTCTTTTAGCCTCAGTGCTGACCATATCGGGTACCAACCTAGACATTCAGTTGAACTCGGTGGTATACTCACGATGTGTCATTGTCCTAGCCTTTAAATTCAGGAACTTCATCTCCACCCTCTCAACCTCGGCGTCAGCACAGAACCAATTCATCACTAACTCCTTCAGATCCTCCCACTTCATTGCCTTGATTTCTTCCGGACTCTTTCTCTGCTCAATGGATTCCCACCAATACATCGCCTCATCACCAAATGATTGGGTGGCGTAACCGACAGCTTGGTCAGGGCGACACTCGCTGATTCGGATAATTTTATCCATAGCGGTTATCCATTGGAGAGTAGCGATTGCATCTCCCAGATTAGTCAGCTTCGGCGGGTCACATGAAGGACTTATAGTTGCACCCACCTCGACCTCTCTTCCTGTCACACCGGCTTTCCCAGACTTAACCCCACTTGAGGCCTCCCTCTCTTCTTTCTCATCTCTCCTACCATCACCTCCTGCCCCTCCAGTAGTTCTTTCACGGCTTCCAGCAGACCCTTCAGGGGTAATATTCTTTACAGCATTGGCTACAGCTTGAACAATAGCTGCTTGAATTGCGGGATCCAGTTGAACCCCTTCGTTGTTGACCGGACCTCCTCTAGCTGCACTCCCTTCATATGTGGTGTTGGACCCTGTCTCAACCGGAGGTTGCTGGGCACGACGAGGCCTGCCACGTCGTCCAGTGCGACCTCCCGCTCCCACATTTCTTCCCGTTCCAGCCATCGTATTCTAAAAAGGGAAAACACAAACGTCATCACTCAAGGAACTATTTAGTACAACGATAGTAAGGCTAACAGGTAATAACAGTGGCCAGCTGTGATTAGCTGATCACGTTACTCTCCGTGTCCTATACACTTCCCTTTATGAGTCTATTTGTGCTGGTTCTACTTTAAACAGTTAGTCAATCAAAGAAATCAATTAATCCTATCCCTATCATTCATATATCCTTTCTTTATCATTTATCATACATCATTTAATTATGCATCTTACCTTTGTTGAGCTTGCTTCAGCGACACATGGCAATCTTGAACTGGCATCTTCTTTCTTTTCTTACTTAAATCCCATTCTCTGTTCGAGTCTAAGCATGTAGGATGCTTAAATCTCTCGAACTTTGCTCTGATAACAACTTGTAAGGCCCCGTTACCGGTGCCTCACATTTGGACGTTGGATTTACTCATCAACATAGTTCAAATCATCAAAGTTAATAAAAACATACGCGGAATATAAAACTTAACCCCTTCGTTACAAACATCCATATTTTGTCTTTTAAAACATTACTTAAAATAAAACATCATAGTAAAATCCTTAGATGCCAGCTTCGTCCAACTCTGCCATGTGTCCTCCTCAAGCTACTTGCCTCATTCTACTCACTTGCGTGCATACTAAAAGTCAGCTACGCTGAGTGAGTTCTAGTTAATCACATAACATACAATACCTTCTTACATTACATACTTAACCTTTTTAACTTTCTTTCATACATACATAAGTGCACATACTTTCATACTTTCCTTCATTCATACTTCATACTTTATAATTCTTTACATACTTAATCATACATTTTAAAGAACCTTTCGCCCTATAACCTCACAGATATTATTAGGGTCTGCCACCCTAAAAGAGCCTTTCGCTCTATAACTTCACAGATATTATTAGGGTCAGCCACCTTAAAGAGCCTTTCGCCCTATAACCTCACAGATATATTAGGGTCTGCCACCCTTCTTCACAGATATTATTAGGGTCTGCCACCCTTTACCGTCAATTCCTTCATAACCGTCAATTCCTTTCATATCCGTCAATTCCCTTTCATTTGTATACTTTACATACTTCCTTTTATACTTATATGTTCTATAATGTACATACTTCACACATACAACATATACATAAACAATCATATCATTTAAGTAACCCCTGACAGTACATGCAATATCGGAAGATCGTTCATGTACCGTCAAGCGTTCTTTTATATCTACATATATATCATAATAGGCATACACTTACCACTTAAGGTAAGTGTATTAACTAATCACATCGAGTATGCACACATGCCCGAAAAACATAACAAGGAATGGGGCTAGAAACTCACCTGAATGCGGTTACGTTCTCCGTTTATGGTTATCCCTTTCTTGAGCCGTGCACGACTAACTGTATAACAATTACACGTATCAATTTAACTATCACTACCAATGTCGTGTTTCTAGTTTATTATTGCCCTCAACGAACGGGGGTCCGGGGGTAGCGCCCCTGGCAGCAGGGTTCTAGGGGCGGCAGCCCTTAGCGGGGTCCAAGGGGCAAAGCCCCTGGCTGGGGTTAAGCTGCCAGGTCAGCTTGGAAAAATTTTATTTTCATTAACAGTCTTAACACATTTTCCATTAACATTTTAAGTTATTTTCTAGGTTGGGCTTATTTAAATCAGGTCCAATCATCCATTATCCGACCCAATTTGGGTTCAGGCCAAGGTCAAACAGAAACAGGGTGGCCAAGAACTCAAGGCAGAGAGCCCATTTTGACCGAGAACCCATACTTTGACCGAGAAATCTAGGTCACCGAGAACCCTCATCACCGAGAACTCTCGTTATCCGAGAACTCTATTGACCGAGTTCTCGTGTTGACCGAGAACCATCAACATTGACCGAGAACCCCCCTTTTCGGCCGAGAACTCATTGTCTGATGCATACAGCCCATATTTTCATTCCTTAAATCCATTCTAGGCATAAATAACAGTTCAACGACCCATGATCACAACCTTTAACCACCCATTTACCATTTTCCTTAACCGTTTACACCCGTTAGTAGCCCTTTATCAAGACCTAGTCCGTTTCAAGCATAAAGCTCGAACCTTTAACCTTAAAACTTTCTTTACTAGATCTAGGGTTTCCTTCATGAGCCGTTTCTAGCCATGAGTCCATTATGTCCGTTTTAAGCATCAAGTTTGCTACTTTATTATTTAACTAGACCCAATCTATTCTATGTTTAAGTTTCATGGCTAACCGTTCATAAAAACGTAAGCTTTAAGGTCAAGAACATACCTTTAATAGTTTGTTAGGTTGCGACTAGTTCCAATATATAACTCTAACTCGTATCTTGCTTGTATGGTTAAGGTTTATCAAGATCTATGCTCGGTTTTAGGTATTGGATCACTCTCTTGGTTGCGGCCGTAAGGTGTAGGCTTGTGTGTGTGTTTTGTGGTGTGTAGGGAATATTATGGATAAGATGGATGAAAATGGAAAGATTTAGGGTTTAAGTGGGTATTTATTCTCCCTTAAGCCCATGGACCTAAGGCCCATATTTCCTTTTTAGTCCATAATTTACTCCATCTATTTAGCCTACTTATCTCTCTTTCTTTATTATTTTATAATCATCGCAATAACTCAAGTAAACATTTCCGTCATGACAATTAAATATAAAATATTATTATTTGAAATTTCAGGATGTTACATCTGACGAATCAGTCCATATAACTAATTGGTCCTTCTAATTTGTTATCTCTTTTAACGAATGGTCATTGCGAAATGGGAGTTAGTTCATTATCTTTTCCTTAACGAATTTGAACACGAACAAAGTCTAGTTCGTTAGGCTTCATTTAACAAATCATCAGAGGAATTACCCCTAGTTCGTTAACTCTCCGTTAACGAATTAGGGTTAGGTCAGAGAATGTCAGAACATTCTCTGACATTCCCCTTATTCTTGTACCACTTTCCGGCGCCGCCGCGGGAAAACTGCGGATTCACCAGAAAAACGAGTTTTGACTCGTTTTTCAGCGTTTTTCATTCCGTTCGATCCAGATCTGAGCTAGGGTGATCCCTAAGCTCATCTTAGGTTCGGTTTATACCTGATTCCACCCGGATCTCGTGACTTAAACGGTTTAACGGTGTCGACTCGTCGTTTCGTGACCAAATCTAACAGGTTTAAGTTCATACAACATCATACTATCATTACCTTGGATCGGAATCGGTTTTCTATCTTGATTTGGCTAGAGAAAGGAGAGAAATGAGAGAGAGATTAAGTGTGTGTTTTGGTGGTGTATGGAATATGTGTGAAATGAATGATTACATGGGTAATTATTACTTATATAATTATGGTTCATGGGCTAAATCCCATGGTCTTTCCTTCTTTCCTTTGCAACCCAAGTCCATAACCTATATCCATATAACCCAACACTAGCAATCATATAAAGTTATAGGCACATTATTCCCACCTGGGCATACCCGTTCATTTCAGGAATAAGAGATGTAAAGCCAGATGGTAATTGCGGTTTCAGAGCAATCGCTATCGGCTTAGGCATGCGTCAAATGAACTGGAAGGAGGTCAGAGCAAGCATGAGGAATGAGATGGACACTAACCAATCGTGGTGGAGGCACATATTGAACTACAAGATAACCGGTAATTATGACACGGTTCGTAATTCGTTGGACTACTCAACGTCTGCTTTATTCCAGAAAAAGAGTAGGTGGTTTACGTTACCTGGGCACGGACACGTAGTGGCTCAGACGTATGATTGTGTTTTAATCAATCTCCATCTGACTTCCAGTGAGAGTTACTTCCTAATGAGAATGAGTCCGGAACCACTATCTCAGATTTCGGTAATAGCAGTCTTAAATGTTAAAGATAATCATTGGCTCAACATACAATTAGAAGGGAATTTTCCCGTGCCGCTACCAGCACGTCAATGGGAAGGATACGCCAATGCAGCGGCGCACGAATGGAGGTCTTTGTACGAAGATCGTATAAAAGAGTTATGCGAATAAGGGTAACTTGGCGAGTGCAAAATGAAGAGCCAGTTTATTTAGGATGATATGTAAGATGTTTGAGATACCATGAATAAAATGTTTGTATTATTATGAATAATTAGGAATAACATGTTTGTGTTATCAACAATTTTTGAAAAATAAAATAACTTGATAAAATATATAATTTAAAAATAATATATTTTTTTAAATAATATTTTTGATAATATATTTTTTTTGAAAAAATAAAAAATAACATGATAAAATATATAATATATTTGTTTAAAAATATAAAACATGACTTAAAAATAATATATTTTTTAAAATAATATTTTTGATAATATATTTGTTTAAGAAAATAAAACATGATAAAATATCTAACTTAAAAATAATATTATTTTTAAATTAATATTTTTGATAATATATTTTTTTGAAAAAAATTAAAAATAACATGATAAAATATATAATATATTTGTTTAAAAAAATAAAACATGACATAAAATAATATATTTTTTTAAATAATATTTTTGATAATATATTTATTTTAAAAATAAAACATGATAAAATATCTAACTTAAAAATAATATTATTTTCAAATTAATATTTTTGATAATATATTTTTTTGAAAAAATAAAAAATAACGTATAAAATATATAATATATTTGTTTAAAAAAATAAAACATGATAAAATATATAATTTAAAAATAATATATTTTTTAAAATAATATTTTCGATAATATATTTTTTTTGAAAAAATAAAAATTATCATGATAAAATATATAATTTAAAAATAATTTAAAATTGTACCATAAATATTATAATAATAAGAAAAATCTTCAAAAGTAGATCAAATCCGCCACGGATCAACCGATCCGTCACGGATCCTGCTGTAGATAAGATCCGTGGCGTATCGATCGATCCATGGCGGATCTGATCCATTTTTGGAAGACGTTAAATACCCACGGGTTATAACCTTTCAACTCGCTAAAACCACAAAATACGCTCAACCTTTCACTCAAAATATCACCGGATTATACCACCAAAACCACCACCACCACCACCACCAGAAAATAATGACGACGGGGTCGGAAAATAGCATCTACATAGCTATAATAATTTTGTTCTGAAATAGTGGTGGCTGTGTAAATTTTATTTTGGAGTCCGTTATTATTACAAAATAAAGGCCCCGATAAAACCATATGTTGGCGGAAAATAATGACGACGGAGTCCGAAAATAGCATCTACACAGCCATAATAATTTCGTTCTAAAATAGTGGTGGCTGTGTAAATGTTATTTTGGAGTCCGTTATTATTACAAAATATCAAAAATAGAAAATATAAAATAATTTATATAAAATAGATTTTAAAATATATATTTATCAAATTACATATATATTAAAAATAATAGTGGTGACTGTATAAAATATAAAATATAAAATAATATATATATAATTGATTTTAAAAATATATATTTATCAAATTACATATATATTAAAAATAATAGTGGTGACTGTATAAAATATAAAATATAAAATAATATATATAAAACTGATTTTAAAATATGTATTTATCAAATTACATATATATTAAAAATAATAGTGGTGACTGTGTAGATGCTATTTTAAACTTTTGTGCTAACAGTGCGGCTGCCGTGAGCTAGCGGAACACTTTAGTAGTCCCCCCCTCATATATCCCAACAGTGTCATTTATTGGGGATTTTGGCAATTGTGGGGATCAACACTAGTTAGCCACATAATAAAGTCCCGTATCAACCTTCATGGGGTTTCCAGTATCAAGAAAGATGGCACCGATCTTTGGTTTTTGATGAATTTGGTGTCACCCCAAATTGTCGCCTTGCCGATGTTAATTCGTCACGACTACATGATATATTGCAAGGTCTGACGCAAAGATTAGAGAAAATATGCGGGCATAACGGTATATGTATATGGTACATTATTTAAAGTTATCCGGTGTATCCTGGCGGATTTGACATTCCGATGACCGGAGTGCTAAGACCGAAAGAGATACGCGGGCATAATGATTATACCCCATTTTTAGTGGGGAAAACCGGTAGCTGTGGGCCGACATAGATTCCGGTGACTTGCTTGCCGGTGAGTGGAGAGCCGCGACAAAGAGCTGCTGTGTTGATGCTATTTTTGGAGTGCTTATCCAGAAGAACTGCTAATAAACAAGAAGATGATTAGGAATTAGTCGTTGTATAGAATTTAATGTAATATCCAGTGCTTTTTGATGTAATTATTCAAATTTGTAATTTAGTATTGGTTTAATATCAAATTTTTGTTTTTATTAGTATAAATCGTTTATATATTATGAATGTATAATATTATATTATATAAAATATATGTTATACCTTTAATTGTTAAATAAAAAAAACACCCTAATATGTGGCGGATCGGGCGATTCGTGGCGGATCAAAGTTTAAACAGATACTAACCCTAACACGCCGTCCCCCATCTGGTTACACATTCTAACATAACCCCATTTCAAACACAAACCCTAACACGCCGCTAACATATCCGAACTTCGTCTTTGTTTAACAACACCTAACCCATATCCGACCCGGCAACATTAAGGTAAGCAAAATACTTCTATTTTACTCTATGTTGATATAGGTTTTAATTTAGATTAAGGGTTAGGGTTTGAGCATACCCATCGGGTTTGGATTAAGATTTGAAAACTGGTTGATTTAAGGGTTTCATAATGAAATGGGTTTGGGTTACAGGTTTGAAAACGGGTTTGGGTTACAGGTTAGATAATGAAACGGGTTATAAAACGGGTTTGGTTTACGGGTTTGATATTGAAACTGGATTGGATTACGTGTTTGTTAATGAAACAGTTTGGGTTACGGGTTTGATAATCAAACAGGTTTGGGTTACGGGATTGTTAATGAAACGGGTTTGGTTTACGGGATGGTTAGAAAACGGGTTTGGGTTACCGGTTTGATAATGAAACGGGTTTTTGACAAGGAAACGGGTTTGGTGTAACATCCAGAAAATTCTAAAATAAATATTTAATGTATTAGTTGCGTCGGGTGAAGTAATTGAGTTAGTGGGTAAATAATAATAAAAATAAAAGGATAAGTAGGCTAGTTAAAGGGAATTAATCATGGACCAGATGGGCTTTGAGTCCAAGGGCTTAAGGGAGTATAAATACCTCTTAAACCCTAATCCTTTCCATTTCCATCCATATTTTCCATCCTATTCTCTCCACACCTTAAACACACACAAATCCTTCCATTGGCGGCCACAAGGAGAGAAAGAAGAACCGAGACCGAAATCGAGCCTCTTGTTGACTGATCCTAGATATTCAAGCTAGATATACGATTCAAGTCCATAAACAAACTAGCCGTGACCTTAGAGACATCAAAAGGTATGTTCTTTGACCTTAAAGCTTACGTTTTAATGAATGTATAGCCATGAAACTTGAGCGTAGACTAGATCGGGTCTAGATAAAACATAAAGTTAACAACTTGATGATTAAAATGGACGTAATATACTCATGGCTAGATACGGTTCATGAAGGAAACCCTAGATCTAGCCTAGAACGTTTTAAATGTGTAAAGGTCCAAGCTTTATGCCTAAAACGAATTAGATCTTGATAATGGAATAGTGATGAATGTAAAACGGTTATGAATGATGTCAATAAAGGGTTAAAGTTCATAACTTGAACCATAGAACAAGGTACTAGGCAAGGTGGAAACGTAAGATAGGAAAATTAGCTGAACTGGGGGTTTTCGGCCAACTGTGAAGATCCTTGGTCAAAACTTATGATTTCGGTCAAACAAACAACCACAAGAGTTCTCGGCCAGGAAGTCATGTGTTCTCAGTCAAGAACACATGTTCTCGGTCTATAAGTTCTCGGTCAGGGTTCTCCGCCGAAAACACAGAGTACTCGGTCGGATACGAGTTCTCGGTCAAAGCTGATTTCGGTCAACGTTTCTGGTCAACTTAAAAGTTCTCTGTCTTGGGTTCTCGGTCACCCAGTTTGGGCCTGAACCTAGCTAAACTCAGATGCTGTAATGGGCCGTTGTGCCTGACTTAGCTCAGTCCACAACTTAAGCCCATGTTCTGTTTGGAACAACAGGCCCAATATCTTAAGATAAATAACCAGCCCAACCCATAAAGTAAATTAAAATGTTAATGGAAAATGTGTTAAGACAGTTAATGGAAACAAATAACCAGCCAGGGGCTCTGCCCCTTGGATCCCGCTAGGGGCTACTGCCCCTAGAACCACGCTGCCAGGGGTGCTGCCCCCGGACCCCTGTTCGTTGTGGGTTATATAAAGACATAAATACAATATGAGTAGTGATAGTTAGATTGATACGTGTAATTATTATACAGTTAGCCGTGCACATTTCAAGAAGGAAATAACTATTAACGCCGAACGCAACAGGATCCAGGTGAGTTTCTAGCCCCATTTCCGTGTTATGTTTTCGGGGCTGTGTGCATACTCGATGTGATTAGTTAATAAACTTACCTTAAGTGGTAAGTGTATGCTATATATGATATATGTGATGGATAGGAATGACTACTTGTTGGTACGTGAACGATCTTCGGATATTGCACGTATTGTTAAGAAAGATGATTATAGTTGTACGTATGGTATGGAGAAGCAAGTGTATGAACAATATGCGGGTCCTATTAGTGATCCTTATATGGAAATTTAATAATAAAGTTTATGCTCCTTACATGGATATTAAATAGTAGCGTAGATATAATGTTCCCTCTATAGAAAGTATGTAGGATGTTCCTTCTATGGATAGTAAGTTGTTCCTTCTATGGATAGCATCGCGTTCCTTCTATGGATAATATATAGAGTGTTCCTTCTATAGATAGTAAATTGTTCCTTCTATGGATAGTAAATTGTTCCTTCTATGGATAGCATCGTGTTCCTTCTATGGATAATATATAGAGTGTTCATTCTATGGATAATATATACAGATTGTTCCATCTATCGAAAACATATACAGTACGGGTAGTAGTACTGATTCCCTTATTTGATATTATGTGACGTTCCTCTTATGGGTAATTATATAGAGATACAGTATTAATACGTGTCTTCGGATACGTGTAAAAATGTATGAGAACGAATTGTATGTTGCCTGATTAACTAGAACTCACTCAGCGTAGCTCACTTTTAGTATGCACGCAGGTACATATGTCCATTGAAAGGGCATGAGGATGACAAATGGCATGGATTAAATGGTTGGCATCTAAATATGGAAGAAAAGCGGCGATTTAAATATGATTTTGTAATATGGTTTTAAAAGAAGGATTAGATGTTTTGTAATGAATGGTTAAAGTTCTATATTCCGCGAAAGTTTTAAATAACTCTGATTGAAGAACTACGTGAATGAGTAAATCCAACGACCAGATGTGAGGCACCGGGAACGGGGCCTTACATTTGTGTTACGGGTTTGACAATAACGGGTTTGGGTTACGGGATTAGCATAGATGACAAATAGATGGCGAATAAAATAAAAATAAACATTATATTTATATCTTAAACATAGATGGTGAATAGATACATTGAAGGGGATGACAAACTTGATGACTACGAGAATTTGAGGTTTGACACGGAGTCCGATTACCATATCCGGTTTACGCAACTTCGGAAAATGGCGCCAAAACCTTCCTCGACCTTGTCAGAGTGGTTTACAGAAATGGTTCGGGCGGAAGACAGGATAGAAAGAACTGTTGGGAAGGATACACCGTGGGAGAGATTGTTTACCGCCCAGCAGGCAGCGTATCGGGCGATCACGCTTGAGTTTTACTCTACGTTCGTTTTCAGGTATTTTTTTTCCTTTTCAATTAACTTATAAAGTAGATTTAACGAACGTGTAAATATTGTTTCAGGCCACGCCCGGAGGGAGATTCGCAGGTCGATGTGCTGGTTGAGCATCCGGATACCAGTCTGGCGGAGGTTCGGTTCCATATGTTCGGGAATGAGCATTATCTGTCGATGGAGGAGTTTGCCATGGATCTGGGCTTGTACACACTTCAGGATTTAACCGAACCTGTTTACACGGAGAGCATACACGATACACCAGATGACGTGTTGAGGCGTTTTTGGACGGCGATTAGCGATACACTTTGGCCTATCATCCGCGGAGAATACGCGCCAGATTGCAAAGCCTCATCCATCAGGGACCCGTTGCACAGGTTTTTATATAATATAATATAATATAATATAATATAATATAATATAATATAATATAATATAATATAATATAATATAATATAATATAATATAATATAATATAATATAATATTTTATTGTATTTTTGTACAGGTACCTACACAGGCTTATCGCTCACACCGTACAGGGTCGTCACCTTGGGGCAGATCGCTGCAACCTCCGTGACCTGTTTTATTTGCGATGCCTGCTTACGGGGAGACACTGCAACCTAGCTCGTGCTTTCGGCGACTACTTCGTCATTTACTGGCACAGGCAGGGACGCAGGTCGTTGGTCAGTGGCACGTTCGTTACGCAGAATGCGATTTCTTTGGGCTATGGGAACCGACTGAATGACCGACCCATTCAGCCGTCGATTCTGCCGCAAGAGCTAGGCCATTCACGGGCACATCGTCCGGAACATTTACGGCCGGTATCACCTGGTCACTGATTTGGAAGCTGACCCGTACGAAGAGGTCCCACTTGTTGAGCCTCCGCCAATCGAGGAGCCGGAGGTGCATGTTCAGGTCGCCGAGGTTGACGGTGATGAGGGCGAGGAGGACGGTGATCAGGTACTTTATATTTTATCGTTTAATTTTTTTTGTATCTTCGTCTTATTAACATTAATTTATCGTGTTCATAATAGCCACCGCATCAGCACCCGCAGCAGGTTCCGCGTACACATCGCGCCGTGCGTTTGGATGCGGCTACTGACTCCCGCCTACGGAGACTAGAGCGTGAAGTGTTACAGATACGCGGTCAGATGACTTGGATGGTTGGGTATATGTCT
The DNA here is from genome assembly GCF_021521415.1 of Bidens hawaiensis. Lineage (NCBI taxonomy): Eukaryota > Viridiplantae > Streptophyta > Magnoliopsida > Asterales > Asteraceae > Bidens > Bidens hawaiensis. Next base: position 219,146 of record NW_027495212.1, on the reverse strand, counting down.
GCCCAGAAACATGGAGCCCAGTACAAAGTCCCAACGCCACGTTTCGAACAGGAGGGGAGCGATGACGACGCGGGTGGTGCTGCATTTTAGATTTTTTTTTGTATGCTGTTACTTTTTTCGGAACTCGTTTGTTTTTTTTCCCGAACTCGTAATGTATTAATTATTATTATTTTATAAATCTGGTTATGCGTTATGTTTATTTTGTTCGTTTTCAATTTAAAAATTCTTGTTTGGTTATTATCGTAAAACCGATCACAAATTGGATACATACAACATATAAAAAAAGAAAACAAACGTAATTCGTTATGTACTAATTATTATTATGTAAATCTCGTTCATTTTATTTTGTACGTTTAATTTGAAAACTGTTGTTTCCAAAACCGATCACAAAATGGTTACACCCGACTAACAAAAAGACAAAACAAACAAAATAAATTAAATAAAACAAAAGAAAACAAAAAAGACAAAAATATAATAAAATAACAAAAAAAGACAGCTAAAAGACAAAAAAAAACACTTCTTCCCAAAACACCACTCAATCCATGGGGGATCGGTCGATGTGTGGCTGATTGGGTGGGTGTTTTGGAAACACCACATGGTGTATGTAAAAATTCCATTCTTATTCTTCTCACAAATATATTGTTTTTACGTTAACCCTACCATATATATATATATATATGGTAAGGATGTTAAGAGAACCCTTTGCAAATTGAGAATTTAGAGAACCATTTTGAACCACTAAAAACACCTTTAAAAAATGTTTAAAAAAACAAAAAATAATAAAAATTATAAAAAGGTAAAAAAACCAAAATTCCTATATTTTACTCCGGTTTCATTAATAAAAATAAAAAAAATAAAAAAAAACAAAAAAAAAACGTCGTATTATACACATATGTATAATTTTATATAATCTTTAGTTACGTAATATACACATATGTACAGTATCATTTATCTTAAATTATACAAATGTGTAAAAAAACATGTAAATATACATATATGTATATATTATACATATGTGTATATAATTTAGCTAAACCGAGTTTTTTTTTATTTTTTTTATGAAACCGGGATGATAAAATAAGAATTTTGGTTTTTTTTTTACTTTTTTTTATTTTTGTGTTTTTTTTATTTTTGGGTTTTTTGTGGTCCAAAATGGTTCTCATAGTTCTCAAATTCAAAAAAGTTCTCTCATGATCCTAATCATACACACACACACACACACACACATATATATATATATATGTTGGAAGTAATTTCGGACTCTATGTCACAAGTCGGTGAACTTGAGGGACCAATGTTGACAAGTCGGTCATAGTTGGTTATGTTTCCTAGTTACGTTATGTTTTCTAATTGCATTGTAATTATAATTGATAATGTATTGATTAACAAGTTAGATTAGTCTATATAAACCATGTTATGGTTCGATACTAGAAAGTGTGGTGTGAGATGCAACCAAGTTTGGGTTCGTATAGAGACACACACGAGATGTAAATGAGTTAAGGTTCATCTAGATGCAACCGAGTTAGGGTTCATCAAGATTCCAACCGAGTTAGGGTTTGATAGAGTTGTAATCTGTTTTTTGAATAAGATTTTCTGATTAATATTAACATGAGTTATTCGTTTTAGTTAATGTTTGATTATCGATCTAAGACTTGAATATATAGTTAGGATGCACCAGTTTTATATGTAAAGAATTCAAAAAAAACAATTCCTCATCTTCTATTACTGACAAAGACAATACTCAAATTGTCTCACAAACCTACAAACTCTTAAAAGCTTCAAAATGGTTTTATAAATTATAATCCATCAAAAATGATCTAAAATATTGTCAAAAAAGTAAACTTTGAGTTGGCTCATTTTACCCAATACCCCTAAACATTGACACACTTGCTTCATTGTTAAGGCTTAACATTCAGTTATTTACGTAAGTTATCAGATTAAAATTAGTTAAGAATCTTATAAATGCATTGCTTTTTACCATTTGAACTAAGGGTTTTTTTTAGATTCGGTAACTTTCTTCAGTATTTCCTTCCTAACTTTTTTAGATTCGTTTGAGTATGACTGTGCGAAAGAAGATCCTTAGTCTCAAAAGAGCTTCTGGAAACTTGTCTACATAATAGAGTTTGATGGTCTAAATTCTTTAAGATAAATTTGACATTAGAAACGTTTAAACAAATACATATATAATACTATTCATTTTATTTTAGATCCTACAAAACCATACATATAAAAAGTCATTTTTTATCGCCCAAAACTATAATTTTCATCCTATCTTAAAATCGTAAAGTTATAACCATTCTTACGTATAAAGAGTATATTCGGTGAAGATAGTAAGAGAACTTTTTTAAATTAATAATTTTGGGAACCATTTTAAACTATAAAAAAACCCATTTAAGAAAAATTAAACAATTACAAAACAAAAAAACCGAAATTTTTTAGAAAGTTAAAAAAAACCAAAACGTTTAACTACATATCTTATAAATTACTTTATTAGGATTTACATTTTAAGTGTCTTATTAAGTTATATGATAATACGACCCCAAAAAATCATCCATCCTATTAAATAACTTTTTAGGACACCGGTTCTATAATGTATATTGTAAAAGGATCCGAAATGTTCATTTGTCCTATTGAATACATTTTAGGACTAAATTTTACAAGCGTCCTACACAAAAGGTCCTAAAAAGCCCTTTTTGTTGTAGTGGTTTCATAAAAAAAAACTCGGTTTTGCAAAATTATACATACATGTATATTATCATTTAATCTCCAGTTACATAATATACGCATATGTACATTATCACGTATTTTAACACACACGCACACACACACACACACACAGATATATATAGATACACACACACACGTGTTTATAAGTATTATACATATATGTATAATTTATCAAAATCACGATTTTTTTATGAAGCTAGGATGCTAGATAAACGTTTTGTTTTTTTTTTTACTTTTTTATTTTCGCATTTGTTTTGGTTTTATAAATATTTTTATTTTTTCTTGAAGGGTTTTTTTGTGATAAAAAATGGTTCTCAAAGTTCTCAATCTTCAAATAGTTCTCACACGATCCCAAATTCCCAATCCTATATATATCGGGATCATGTGAGAACCATTTGAAAATTGAGAACTTTGAGAATCATTTGACCACAAAAAATCCTTTAATAATAATAATAATAATAATAATAATAATAATAATAATAATAATAATAATAATAATAATAATAAAATTTATAAAACAAAACAAACGCGAAAATAAAAAAAGGAAAAAAACAAAACGTTTATCTAGCACCCCGGTTTCATAAAAAAAGAATTCTCGGTTTTACTAAATTATACATTCATATACATACTGAAGAAACACAAATCCATCCTTAGGTTTAACAAGTTAGTTCAAGGGTAGTGGTTAAGTATCTCCCACGATGAGTTAGAATCCTTATTGTTGCAGATGAGCGTTTCCTACAAAACAGAACACCGTGAGCTCGTTACGAGGATTGGGGGGGGGGGGGGGGGAGGTTCTCTCATAACCACCCTCCGGCGTGAGAATCAGTACTTGTTGTTTGATGGAAATATATTGAGAGAGAGTTGGAATATTGGATCGTGAATCCTTCATCGTTTGGTGGTATTCTAGTATTTATAGCCGGAGGAGAGAGAGTGTGGCCAACTGCCTCATCAGGCTTTCCACCAATGATATTCTCCATTAGTGCGGTTGTGGATGTTGGTGGACGTTATGGTCTTTTGACATCGACGTGTTGTACTATTATGTACCGTCAATTATGCGTTGTTTATATCCCATTGGTTGGGCGATAGTCCTGATGCATATTCTTCCTTTTTGTCCCATGCTGGTGTAGGTCTTGGCGCTACCATTCCCGAGGTGTCAGGGAATGTTTATGATATTCCGCCATGTTCATTGCGCCATGCTGTCCGTCTGACGCTTAATTTCTCCACTCAGCGGGACCTTATATTATTTTGGGGTGGGTTTAGTACCCTACCCCTTACAAGTCCCTGTAAGTCCCGAATCTGGATAACTACAGTATGATATCAACCCAAACACGATGTTAGTGCGGAATCCTAACAACGTGATGATTTAAGAACGATGTAAAGGAATACTATAAATATAATAAACACAATAATACTCCAAATGCACACGATTATATTAATAAATCGTCTGATACATGAGATTACACAAATCGGTATTTCTCTCTTGATGGTGACTATGAAAGTGTGAGAGAGATCTAGTTCATCTGACCTAATTATCAACTAAGACATGCTTTATATAGTTAGCATTTACAAGAAGACCAATGACCAAGCCCAACTAAGCCCAAATAGAAATCAACATGATTTCTATATTGCTAGCCCTACCCAATCGAAATCCATAGGGATTTCGGTATTACATGCTCAAAGCCATAAATTCCATCTTGTATAATACTTTGACTCTTCTAGATTATTTCTCTCTTGTCTTGATCATGTCATGGTCTTTTGATATTCTTCAGTCTAACCAAATCGTGACCCAACAGTCCCCCTAGTCCGTAGTTGTCCTTTTTAAAGAAGGGGGGCTACGAACTTATAATGGGCTTTGGTTGCTTACCATTGGTAATGTTTTTATTTAAGGTTATTGGCAATATTCGTAGCCTATTTGTTGGGAGGTTGATTATAACCTTCCCATGGTGGAGCCTTTTTGGGTGATTGTTGAAAATGTTCCCATGGCATAGCCTATTTTGGCGGGTGGTTATTGATAACCATCCATGGTGGATCCTACTTTGGCGAGTGGTTATGGATAACCATCCCCTGATAGAGCCTATTTTGGTGAGTGGCTATTAATAACCATCCCATGGCGGAGCCTATTTTGGCGGGTGGTTGATAACCTTCCCATGGCGGAGCCTATTTTGACGGGTGGTTATGGATAACCATCCAATGGCGGAGCCTGTTTTGGCGGGTGGTTGATAACCATCCCATGGTGGAGCCTATTATGACGATTGGTTGTTGATAACCATCCCATGGCGGAGCCTATTCTGACGGGTGGTTGATAACCATCCCATGGCAGAGCCTATTTGACGGGTGGTTATGGATAACCATCCTATGGTGGAGCCTATTCTGAAGGGTGGTTGTTGATAACCATCCTATGGCGGAGCCTATTCTGGCGGGTGGTTGTTGATAACCATTCCATGGCGGAGCCTGTTCTGGCGGGTGGTTGTTGATAACCATCCCATGACGGAGCCTATTTTGACGGGTGGTTATGGATAACCATCCTGTCGGAGCCTAATTCGCCAACACTTGTTCATTCAACTGCCTTTATTGGAGTGATGACGTGCTGTTTAGCGGGAGAAGATGAATTAAATGAATGTCAGTGAAATGGCGTTTTGACAACGGTCACACTTCACAGTGCAGCTTTTTCGTCTGTGTCAGGCACGTGGGTGATAATCCCGGTGACGCACCCAGCTGTAACACATTTTCTTGACATATCCTTGGCGTCTCGCTTGATGATTGGACCGCGTGGCTTCCTTCCCTTTTGTACCCATTCCCAACATTAATTGCGATGGGTATAAAAGGAGGAGTTTCCTCTTTAAAAATTTTCTATTCACCAGAATTCCTTCGTTATATCTTTCCTCTTTCTCTTGTTTCTTTGCTTTCGCCGAATCATCTCATTCCACCAAAGCGAAAAAGAATAACGACATCAAGTTTGTTGGTTGCTGGATGTCCTCCGATGACTTCGCCAACATGGTCAAGGTTTACCACCTTGGCCCCGATTTTGAGCCCGGTTTGCCTGCTCCAGGCAAGACGGCCAGACAAGATCCTACCGGCAAGATTGCCGTGTACAAAGAGTATTTTCTCCTGGGCAACGTCTTCTTGCCCATTACTCGGTTATTGTTGGAGGTTTTGGATGCGTTTGGTCTACACCTTAGCCAAATTCATCCACTCGGGATGGCTCGCCTCCGCCATTTTAAGTATACTTGTCACTAACTTGGCATTATGCCAACGGTTGACAAGATGGCGGCCTTCTATTACTGGCGTTTCTACCAGGGCTGGTATACTTTGTTTACCCGTCTTGGCGTCAAGGTCATTTCTCTCGAGGTGCCGAAGAGTTTGCAAGAGTGGAAGAGTATTTTCTTATACGTTTTTGCGCGCGTGGTTCCACATGTGATGCACTTTGTGGACGTTAAGGAACTCCCGGAGCCTAAACCAGTCCCCTATTCTGGGACGGATTGGTTTAATACTTTAGAGGTTACCCTTACTCCGCTTAGTCCATATCCGGAGCGCGCGCTGGTGCTATTCGACATGAGTCGTATTTGGGAGGATGCGACTAGGGTTCCGTTTATCCAAAACGGCGGTCAAGGTTAGTGACCTATTTGTCTGACATGTATTTTTTTCGTTGTTTGAATTTCCTAATGTATTTGTTATTTGTAGAGGTGGAGGCACCAATTCTCTTCTTGCAGCCTGTGCTGAGGGCACCAAGATCCTGTACCGGAGGGAGTTAGGTCCCTGTGAGGACCCTATCCTCATGAATATGCCCCGAACTTTGTGTTTCCTCTTCATATGGGGCAGTCACTGCCTCTGCGACCGTTGCCGCCTCCCAGCTTCGTCAACCCAAAAGAGGGTAAGATATGACTTTAATTTTTATTCACCCGTGCCTTTCTAACACTTTCATTTTTTAGGTACACGGTCTCATATAATGCGCCTTCCTAATTGCGGTGGGAAAGTTGCACAAGGTAGTGGTTGGAAGGCGGTTGCGCCTCCGAGAGGTATCGCCGCGAGAAACATTGCGCATGATGATGATGTCATCCTTGTGTCTAACGTTCCTTTCGGACCTCCCATATCGTCTTCGGCGACATTACTAGGCTCGCCTGGTTCCGAAGTTGGCGCAATGTCACTCCCAACCGCCTTCAACCAGATTACTAGAGGTTTCCCTTTGCCTTTAGTTTTTCAGCCTGGAACCGTTGTGGACACAAGTCTGCTTGTCGTCGACCCAATTTCGAAGGTTGGAGGTCTTGTGACCCCTTCAGCCTCTGCCCCTGGAACCGTTGTAGATACGATCGTATCTACCAGTTCACCTTCTTGTTCTTCTGCTGCCACTGGGACGTTCACTGTCCCACACCATGTGGCGTCTGCGCCGGTGGGCGATGACGAGAAAGAGGAGGAGCCTTGTCTCTTCAAGAAGCCTCGCCTCGGCGGGTTTGTGATGCTGAGAAATTTGGTTAAGTTTCTAGATATGGCATGTTATAATTATCCTTTTTATTGAATCGCCTAGATGTGAACTATTTTTGTTTTTTAGGGTTCTCGAAGGTATCCCCTAGGGCTGGCATATCGTGTATACCCGTACACGATAAGACACGAACACGATAAGACACGAACACGAAATGAGTATACCCGTACACGACACGAAAAATTATCGTGTACCTGTAACCCAAACACGAACACGAACCTGTTATTACCTGGTATACACGATAATACACGATAATAGCTATTTAGAAACACATATTTGAGGACGGAGAGGGATGATGGACGGAACTAACCGCGGAGAGAGAGAGAGAGAGAGAGATATGGCCGGCGACGGGTGATGGCCGGAGAGAGATACGGCCGGCAATGGGTGATGGTCGGTGACGGGAGGAAGGTCGGCGACGGGAGGATGAATGATGACTTTATGAGAGGCGACAACTGGGATATAATATGGATGATGACGGGATGGTTGTAAGAATGATTAGGGTTAGGGATAATGAGATAATATAATTATAGATTATATATATATATATACATATATATTTAATTTTTAAAAATAATCAGGTATTAACAGGTACCTAACAGGTAAACAGGTATTATACCTGTTTAGACACAAAAATTAACATGTAATTTCGTGTCTACCTGTTTAGTACACGAAACCTGTTAAGGCCTTACCTGTTACCTGTTAAAATCGTGTAGGTACGTGTGGTGTATTCGTGTCTCGTGTATAAATTTCCAGCCCTATTATACTCGTCGGCGGATATTCCTGTGGCTTCCGCCATCAACATTCCTTTGATGATGAGTTCTGTCAGTTTTCCTATGATGGCAAGTGTGGGCAACTTGTCTGAGGCGATGCCTGCTGTATAGTTGGTGAGTTTTCCAATGATGACGGGTGTGGTTGGCCCGTCTGAGGCCGAAACCATTGTGACGACTTTGCGGTTGGTGGACGATGTTGTTGTTTCGTCCACCACTCTGGCAACGACATCGAATTTTGAGCCGATGAAGACTTGTGTGGACGAGTTATCCAAGGCTCTCGATTAGTCGGCTAGTGGGGCATCTGGTCCCCAATCGTTTGCTGAAATTTTGAAGTCCAAGGAGTCATCGCCTGTGAAGACGTTCGTTCTTCTTTGCGATGAGGCGATCCAGCCACCTTTTTTTTGACGTTGGGGCGGTTGTAAGCAGCCAATTTTTTGACTTCGGCGGTAGCAGTGGTGGTGGTTCCATCTGCGGTGTATCTGAGAGTGTAGATACGGATCTCCGCGATTCCATTAAGGCAAATCAAACTTATCAGCCTAAATGGAGAATCACCCGTAGAGCGAATTTTGAAGACCCTGCTACTTATGCAGATTTTTTGGACCACGTTTTTCCTCCTGACGAGTGCATTGCTCGCAAGTTTCAATCTCGGGATAGTTTGGTCTCGGACACCATTTGCAACCATGTCCAATATCTCTCTAGTCTGGCGGAGCTGGTGCGTGACAACCGAGCGCTCCACGCGGAGAAGATTGAGTCTTCCGCTGCTCTGAGAGAAATGGAGCATGCTGTGAAGATCACCGAGGCGGCCCCTTGGAAGGCGGGTCGGGAGGCAGCAGAGCACTGCCAGGCTCTGGTTGCTGTCTAAGAAAAGTTGGCCAAGGTTGAGGCAGATTTGGCGGAATCTACCCGGAAGTGCGCTGAGCGCTGAAAAGATTTCCAGGCTGCGTGCAAAAAGTCTAATGCTGACGTTGCTGACGCACGCATTCGGGCTCGTGCTGCCAAGGAGGCCGCCACCAAACTCGAAGATAAAAACGCCATTATGCGCAAGGGAATCGAGGAGTTGGAGGCGGACGCTTCCTTGAGGAAGGCGGATGTGGGCAAGTTGGCTAATACACTTGCCTCTCAAGAGAAGAATATCGAGTCTTTAACTACTGGGTGTGCCGCCGCTGACCACGATTGGTTGTTGAAGCATGCCATATATAAGGTATTTCATATTATTTACCTATCTTTTCCAATTGCTTCATACTAACTTGTTTCGTTTGTCATCTTTTAGGTTGCCCAACGTATCATTACTGATGATGATACGACGAAGAGCGTTGAGCACCTTGTTAACACCGCGCAACAACTGGGGCACAAGGCTGGTTTCCAGGAGTCCGTCACGTATTTGTGTGATAATATTCCCCCGGAAGCCTATTTTCTTCATGCCATTGATGTGGAAGTGGAGTACCAAGCCGCTGAGACTGGGTATGATGCTCACTCGTTTCCCATCCTATTTGTCGTTGCCCAATATGCCAAGGAAGAGAATGGCATATAGTTGCCGAAAGGGTTGCTGGAGCCTGAGCAGGCTAGTCCTTCTGCCAGTCATAGTACTGATGGTAGCGATGCTGCTGCGGCTCAAGATCAAGCGGGGAAGAGAATAGAGGACGTCGATTAGATCTTCTTCCGCTGATTTGTATAATTTGTAGGAATTGTAATTTCCTTTGGCAGATGTTAGTATCCGCTTTGTAAGTACTTTTATTTTTGTATATAAATGGAGTGAAGTTTGCATTTTTGCGTTCTCTTTCGTCGTGAAATGTGGAGTATCGTTTTCATTCATTTCCGATGGCCCTTGGCCCCTTTTTACAAGTTGAAATCGTTTTACATATAACACCTTCGCAGCTGCGCCGCGTTGCATGTTCTTGGAACCCGTGAGCCATCGATTTGCATCAACGCATAAGCGCCTTTTCCAAAGACTACTTTTATTTGATAAGGGCCTTCCCATGTTGGCGCTAATTTTCCTTGCGCTTGGGCTTTTGATGCCTCGTTGTTGCGAAGGATGTAATCTCCTGCATTGAACTCACAAATCTCTACTCTTGCGTTATAATACTTCTGGAGTTGACACTTATAATTTTGTTCACGCATTGTTGCCAGCTCCCTTCTTTCTTCCAGAAGCATTAGGTCCAGTCGCATTTCGCCTTTGTTGTCGGCTTGTAGTGTAATCTTTGGCGATGGCACCCCGATCTCTGCCAAAATCATTGCTTTTGTGCCATAAGTTAGGCTAAACGGTGTTTCTGCGTTGCTTGTGTTCTTTTGGGTGCGGATCTCCCAAAGAACATGTGGAAGTTGATCTTCCCAACCTAACCTGTATCCCGCCAATCTTCTTTTTATGCCGTCAACAATGCTACGGTCGGCACGCTCAACTTCCCCATTTCCTTGTGGATGGGCGACATAAGTGAACGTTTGAGTTATGCTTAACTCTTTGAGCTATTACTTAATGTGTTGGTCTGCGAATTGTGTTCCATTATCGCTGACCAAATTCATGGGTAACGCGAAACGACATATGATGAATTCCCAAATGAATTTCTTGCTGCTGGTCGCGTTTATCGTTGCAACTGGTTTTGCCTCGATCCATTTGGTGAAGTAATCAAACCCTAAGATCAAAAACTTCACTCGTCCAGGCGTTTCAGGGAACGGCCCTGTTATATCGATTGCCCATTTCTGGATTGGCCAAGATAACGTTACTGGGATCATAGCATTTTTTGGTCGCAGAGTGTTTGGCGCATGGCATGCGCTGCACCGTCTTAATTCTTTTTTTGCGTCGACATGCATACCCGACCAATAATAACTTGTGTTCATTATCTTTGCCACCACCATTCTTGGGCCTGCATGAACCCTGCAAATTCATTCGTCCAATACCCTCAACAGGTAATTTGCGTCTTTAGCATCCCACATCGTAGAAAAGGCCCCAAGTAAGATCGTCTATATAAGATGTCATTTTGAAACGTGTAATTTAGCGCCTTGTGACGAATCTTTCGTGTCACACTCCAACCTACGGCGGAAATTCTGGGACGCGAACTGATTGTCACAGCTCACAAGGTTACTATCATGCAACATTATAAGTTTCAATATCTATTTAATAATTTCAAATAAACAATTATTCATTACAATATCTCAAAACAAACACAAATCAAAATCATAAAATTAATTGTCTCATTGAATTTCCTCTAGCATAAGTCCTTAAACGATCTTTTAACTTCAACTACATCATACGATGACCTGCATATGCGTTGAAAATAAAATAGTTTTGTCAACACAAGGTTGAGTGAGTAAAACACCAGATTTTCATGATTATATAATAATAAATAAGAGAGCAGACTGTGTCAAGTGATAAGCAATTTAACCAAGCATATAAACAAATCAATCAAACCATAAAAAAAGGGCTAAACCGCTGCCATTGTCAATGCGTCGGATGCCGGCCACTACGACGGTCGTATGATCATACTATAATGAGATTATGTTGGACCTCTCCGAATGCGATTCACATAAAGCATATAAGCACATAACAAGTAAGGTATAAATTGTTAAACAGAAGTGACAACAGTTGCAAGTTGAGTAATATATAGTAATAAAATAAATAGAACACATATGTCCCCAAAACGGTTAAAAATGAGTTAAAAGGGGGAGTGAGATACTCACCTGATCGGATGAACGAAATACAAATGAAGATGCTAAGAGTGATGAACCCTTCGGGATATACCGACAAGGATTCCTAGTAAAATAATAATAATAGAATTAATTATAAGTGATATAACATAATTTAATGAATTAAGATTTTCTATGTGATTTGAGTTAGGTTTGAGATGGTAATGTTTTTGATTGATCGATGAATTTCTATCATTATCATTATTGTAAACACCATATGATAGTTTATCATTAAATCATAGGAAACATTAATTTTCTTATTTAAGAAATAGCGTCAAACATTTTATAATAGTCATATGATAAATTTATAACTAATTAATTTAAATAATTAAATAGTTGCGATATAATATAATAAATAAATGTTTATGAATATATAAATAAATTATTTTAATAATAGTGCTTAACTAATTAAATATAATATGTATCGTATTAAATAAATAATATAGGTAAATAAATGTGTAAATAATTATATTATATGTGGTAAATTATAATATAAACAATTAGTTTATTTTAATCGTTTTAACAACTACTGGCGGTAAAAATATAGTTGGCCCTTATAACACGTTTATCATACTTTTTGTTTAAAAACACATGATACATATATAATGAAGATAAAAGTTTGCGAAAACGTTCAATGTCAAAAGCCCCCAACAACGATTTTGGATTTTAAATAAATTAAAGTTTATTTTTTAGATGTAATACATACATATATATATATATATATATATATATATATATATATATATATATCCATAAACGAAAGCTTTTAACGAAACTCGACAAGAACATAACCCCAAAATGTCGGTTTTAACTAAATAAAGTTTATCTAATAACTAATATAATTTATTCATTTATTAAAATTTATTATATAATCAATAAAATTAAATAAGAAAATAAAATCCTAAAAATCCGGGTGGCCAGGTTCGAACCCACGACCACCGGAATCACAACACATAGACCAGGCCAACTGCACCAGCATGTCAAATGGATATCAGTTATAAACGATTATTTATATACAGCAGTGACTAGAAACCCCCAAATTGATTATAAGAACCCTAGATCTTAATTCGTTTAAATCTTTTTTTATATGATCAATTAATATTGGGGTTTACCTAGATTAGATCAAGAAGAACTAAACCATAATAAATATTTACCTTAACTATTACAGATTGGAGGTTAATCAGATCCAAACATAGCCGGCCAAAAACAGTGACGAGCAGGTTACTTGCAGATCGATATAATAAAATTAGGTTTAGGGTTTGATTCGCGATGTGTAGAGGGTCGTCCATACGAGTTTAATTTGATTAGTATCATTTATATAAGGTAGAACGCGTTATGGGTATATCAGGCCTCAATATTAACGTAATAGAGATCTCGTTTATCAATTAAATATGTCGGTGTGATTGGTTTAGGCAAGTTAATTGATTTCCTATATAATTTCCAAGTTTGATTAACGTATTGCTCAATATTAGGAAATCGGGTATGAGGGTTTAAGAATGGGTTCGGGTTTGGTAAATGGGTTAATGGGTAAATGGGTTAAAGTATTATAAAATTGGTAGATTTTGCTATTTGGTTCCTCCAGATTAGATAAGGGTACATTAAAGTTTAAAGTGTTGTTTTGGGTGGAAATTATACATAAATGAATGTTATTTATATATAACGAATAACTATAGTAAAAGATAAATAATAAAATATTATTAATTTCATAAATGTGAAGTGTCGTTGATTAAAATACCCCAAAACGAAAACGGTTCGGGTATTGGATATGAAATATATTAGTTTGAAAACCTGAGTTGTTACAGTCTCCCCTACTTTAGGGAATTTCATCCCTAAATTAAAGGATACCATAACAATTCATTAAATTTTGAGGAAAATAAAATTTTAAATATAATTTTTAAAATTTATCATACATAGAACTTTGAATAGTCAAAATAACGCTCCAAAGTGAAATCCGATAAGGACACTTATATATAGGATGTACTAGCAGCGTATCCACCATGTCCTTATCATCTCTATTTTTGTACCGTTATCCCAACTATTTTCGGTTCTATATTATGACACACAATTGCACACATTATGATTTCTATGCGAGGACTTCGATAATTATGTAGGTCTCCATAATTACTTAGGTCGTCGGATGGTCCACATAACTCGTCTCATCGTGTGAGTTACAAAACATTTGAAAGATATGTTTTTTAGAGAAAACAAGGATCTTAATATATTTTGGTTATGATTAGAAGATAGTCACTGTGTAAAATATTGCTAAAAATGAAATGTTTTTTTTTAATTATTACAATTTTCAAAACATTTTTTGAAAGTGTAGTATTGCAAATAGTTGTTTTTGAAAATATTGATTTTATGGTATGAGCATAATCACTCAAAATTAATAAATTATTAGAATTGAAATCGTTTAAATCCAAAAATTGAATAAAGATTTATTATAATGTATGGTTGAGAAAGGTAAAGTATGTGTAGATAAATGTGACAAAAACATATTCTTTAATAAACTTAGTTATGAATAGCTTGATTAACTAGATCTATAAGAATTTGAATAATTGAAGTTGATTGAAAGAAAATATTTTGACTAGATTTCAAAGTAAGATTTTAATAGAATAAGTTTGGAAATTTTGAGTTTGATGAACATGATTCAATCGAGAACGCACATAGCGTTGGTGATTAGGATTTTCATAGTTGTAGCAAGTACGGGTAGTAGATGTGTAGGGTTGACCAAACGACATAGCATGGGTGTGAAAAACAGATGGCGTAGATCGTTGTGGAACGTCTTGTGGTAAGTGGCAAGTATTAACAGGATGATCGAACGATTACGTGGGGTACAAAATGATATGAGGATTGGTTTGAATTGAATAGTGATAGTGGCAAGTGAAGCATAACGAGTGAATTTTGACTTAAAGTTTCTTGTTTGAGACGCTATGATTTTGTTGAGTATGATTGTTAATTGGATTAACAGCATGTAGTTGATGTTTAGACTTGCGTTTGTTATTGTTGTGGTTATGAGAATAAGTAGGGGTAAATAAATTAAGATTATTAGCGAAGAAGTTAATAAACAAGATTGAATTTATCGTATCTATGTTTTGGAAATTGAGTTGATATTTTTGAGATCGCAGAAGCTATCTCTTTAACTAAAACACGTGGCCATGAGGCGGTTATAGAAAATAAATGATTGGTGTTATTTGATGTTGAGAAAATATTCTATGATTAATAAATATGTGATTTAATGAGAAGATTTGATAGTTAAGTAGATTTCATAAGAGTTATTGTGTAAAACGAAACTTAAATATGTTGTGCTGATGTTTATTCATAACTTAAGGATAAGTTATAATTCAAATTGAAAATCAATGAGTGAAAAAGTTTATCAAAGTTTGATAAGTTTTTTTTTTAACAAAATAGAATTTGAGGTTGAATGCTTGAAATGGTTTATGTATATGATATCATGAGTATTAAATTGTGCTATATTATTTGAATTACTTGAGGTATTTCGATAATATAATAACGTGATAAGAGAATATGTGGAAACCAATTTAATAATGGAGTGTAAATTGTTTTGATTGGCTCGTAATAACCGATTCTAGATAAGTTAAGAATTTGTATCCGATCAGGATAATAAAAATGTTTTTGAGTGTATAAAGAGATCGAATCAGTATATATTGATTCAAAAGTGATTTAGTAAGTAATTGAATAATTTAATAATGGAATAACATAATAATAAAATCAAATCATAAATCGTTTCGTATAAAATCAAACAAATAAACAAATAACGAATGTTCTTCGATGTGTTGGGTTTCCCATGAGCTTTTCATGGCATTTTGTTTTCCCAATTTATTAGCATACCAAACCCAAACAAATGTGTTAGTCGGCCTCACATGAGCATTACATGGCAATTTGAATGGCCCAACTTAATTAACGAATCAACGAACCAATTGAGTTTGTCGGCCCATGAGCGTTACATGGAGATTTGACCGACCAAATTAAATAACGAATAAACGAACTCAAGCATAAGTAGTTGAAACATCTCGTGTATCACCACGGATGGTAATGTTCCAACAAAATATCGCAAATATAATAAATTGTGCAAATGTACAGTTGGCGTGTCCATGGCGTCCCATGGGTTTTACACCCGACTAAACATTTAAAAAAAAATAATAAAACACAATAAAGGGTATAACCGGTTGGAAGATTACATTAAACGCTTAAAGTGTCGGTCGCATGACAACTTCCACTATGGCGGGGAATCTTGTCACACTCCCTATTTTTAAGTGAAAAGGAGCAAAAACAACGCTAGGAAATTCGCGAAGAAATTTCGGACAAAAAAAGGCAATCCAATAAAATTTAATATAAATATTTTAAGATTGAGGCATAGCCTCGAAATTATAAAAATATTTTGAGAATAAGACATAGTCTCGGAGTAATAAAATATTTTGAGAGTGAAGCATAGCTTCGGAGTTGTGTGTGTGTGCATGACAAATAAAATAAACAATTAATTAACAGTGAAATAAGTACCTAACATAGCAAGAAAATAACGTAAGCTGTAAACAATCAAATAGAACACTTCAGGTAAACAAATAAGCACGTATAGGGCTCCTAAGCATGTTACTAAGGCACCACTAACGACCTATCTTAACCTTCGGCTCTGATACCAATCTGTCACACCCCAACCTACAGCAGAAATGTCGGGACGCGGATTGATTGTCACAGCTCACAAGGTTACTATCATGCAACATTATAAGTTTCATTATCTATTTAATAATTTCAAATAAACAATTATTCATTACAATATCTCAAAACAAACACAAATCAAAATCTTAAATTAATTGTCTAATTTAATTTCCTCTAGCATAAGTCCTTAAACGATATTCTAACTTCAACTACATCATACGATAACCTGCATATGAGTTGAAAATAAAATAGTTTTGTCAACACAAGGTTGAGTGAGTAAAACATCAGATTTTCATGATTATATAATAATAAATAAGAGAGCAGACTGTGTCAAGTGATAAGCAATTTAACCAAGCATATAAACAAATCAATCAAACCATAAAGAAAGGGCTAAACCGCTGCTATGCGAATGGGCATTGGTTACCAAAAATGAGGTGTCGGTGAAACCATTGTCAATGCGTCGGACGCCGACCACTATGACGGTCGTATGATCATACTATAATGAGATTATGTTGGACCTCTCCAAATGCGATTCACATAAAGCATATAAGCACATAACAAGTAAGGTATAAATTGTTAAACACAAGTGACAACAGTTGCAAGTTGAGTAATATATAGTAATAAAATAAATAGAACGCATATGTCCCCAAAATGGTTAAAAATAAGTTAAAAGGGGGAGTGGGATACTCACCTGATCGGATGAACAAGATACAAATGAAGATGCTGAGAGAGATGAACCCTTCGGGATATACCGACAAGGATTCCTAGTTAAATAATAATAATATAATTAATTATAAGTGATATAACATAATTTAATGAATTAAGATTTTCTATGTGATTTGATTTAGGTTTGAGATGGTAATGTTATTGATTGATCGATGGATTTCTATCATTATCATTATTGTAAATACCATATGATAGTTTATCATTAAATCATGGGAAACATTAATTTTATTATTTAAGAAATACCAACTGTTTATAATAGTCATATGATAAATTTATAACTAACTAATTTGAATAATTAAATAGTTGCGATATAATATAATAAATAAATGTGAATATATAAATAAATTATTTTAATAATAGTGCGTAACTAATTAAATATAATATGTATCGTATTAAATAAATAATATAGGTAAATAAATGTGTAAATAATTATATTATATGTGGTAAGTTATAATATAAACAATTAGTTTATTTTAATCGTTTTAACAACTACTGGCGGTAAAAATATAGTTGGCCCTTATAACACGTTTATCATACTTCTTGTTTAGAAACAAATGATACATATATAATAAAGATAAAAGTTTGTGAAAATGTTCAATGTCAAAAGCCCCCAACGACGATTTTGGATTTTAAATAAATTAAAGTTTATTTTTTAGATGTAATACATATATATATATATATATATGTATATATATATATATATATATATATATATATATATCCGTAAACGAAAGCTTTTAACAAAACTCGACAAGAACATAACCCCAAAATGTCGGTTTTAACTAAATAAAGTTTATCTAATAATTAATATAATTTATTCATTTATTAAAATTTATTATATAATCAATAAAAACTAAATAAGAAAATAAAAACCTAAAAATCTGCGTGGCCGGGTTCGAACCCGCGACCACCGGAATCCCAACACATAGACTAGGCCAACTGCACCAGCATGTCAAATGGATATCATTTATAAACGATTAATTATGTACAATAGTGATCAGAAACCCCCAAATTGATTATAAGAACCCTAGATCATAATTCGTTTAAATCTTATTTATATGATCAATTAATCTTGGGGTTTACCTAGAGTAGATCAAGAAGAACTAAACCATAAAAAATATTTACCTTAACTATTACAGATTGGAGGTTAATCAGATCCAAACATAGCCGGCCAAAACAGTGACGAGCAGGTTACTTGCGGATCAATATAATCAAATTGGGTTTAGGGGTTTGATTCGCGATGTGTAGAGGGTCGTCCAGACGAGTTTAATTTGATTAGTATCATGTATATAAGGTAGAACGCGTTATGGGTATATCCGGACTCAATATTAACGTAATAGAGATCTCGTTTATCAATTAAATATGTCGATGTGATTGGTTTAGGCAAGTTAATTGATTTCCTATATAATTTCCAAGTTTGATTAACGTAATGCTCAAGATTAGGAAATCGGGTATGAGGGTTTAAGAATGGGTTCGGGTTTGGTAAATGGGTTAATGGGTAAATGGGTTAAAGTATTATAAAATTAGTAGATTTTTCTATTTGGTTCCTCCAGATTAGATAAGGGTACATTAAAGTTTAAAGTGTTGTTTTGGGTGGAAATTGTACATAAATTAATGTTATTTATATATAACGAATAACTATAGTAAAAAGATAAATAATAAAATATTATTAATTTCATAAATGCGAAGTTTCGTTTATTAAAATACCCGAAAACGAAAACGGCTCGGGTATTGGATATGAAATATATTAGTTTGAAAACCCGAGTTGTTACATTTCGGGCTTCTACTTTCTTGTCTGGTAAGGACCCTGAGGATAAGTAGTTGATGATCGGTGTCATCCAACTAGGTGTAGCTGCGGAGCATACACATACTTCCCTCATGACCGTCGATGGGTTTGCCAATACTTCGACGCGGACATCTTTGGCGAGGTGTTCAAAGCTGACTGACGCCTATTTGTTGAGAGCATAGGCTTGTTTATTTTCACTCCGTTTCACATGTTTTACTTTATATGTGACGAAGGTTTCCACTAGAGCTTTTGCTTGCGCTTAATATGAGGCCATCTTCTCATCTTTCACATCATATGTTCCTTCTATTTGGTTTGCCACCAACATTGAGTCAACACGTGCTTCCAGATGTTTCGCTCCTAGTTTTATGGCGATTCTCAACCCTGCCAATAATGCTTCATGCTCTGCTTCATTATTCGTGCTTTAACTCCAAACGTATTGTATACGTGAAGTTCTGGCCGTCAGGATTGATGATTCTTAACCCTGCACCCGTGCCTTCATCGTTGGATGCCCCATCAGTGAACAATTTCCATACTTGTTCCTTATGTTGTTCAATTGGGGGTTCCATTTCCTTTTGGCATTATTCCTCCTTCCTTGGGGCACCTCCGCTATGAAGTCTGCCAAAACCTGACCTTTGATCGCAGGTCTGGGCATGTATTCAATGGCGTATTCTCCCAATTCTATTGCCCACTTTGCTAATCTTCGAGATAATTCTGGCTTGGCTAACACATTTTGTAGGCGATAGTTGGTGAGTACGTGCACCGGGTGTCCCTGGAAGTATCTTCTTAAACGGCGCGCTGTTTTCACTATCTTGTTTCTGCGTCTGCCTATGTCCGGCTAACATAGTAGATGGGTGTTTGAACGCCATCCCTTTCTATCATCACAACCGCGCTTATTTCTCTTCCTGAAGCCGCTAAGTATATTACTAGAGGTTCTTTGGCTTGTGGCGCTATTAGCGTTGGTAGTTTTGCTAAGCGCGCCTTGATCTCTTGGAATGCCGTTTCTGCTTCCAATGTCCACCGAAACTGGAAATTTTTAAGACAGTTCCTCAGCGTTGAAACGAATGGAAAGGATCTTTCTGCATGGCTTGACAAGAATCTGTTGAGCGCGACCAGTCGCTCGTTAAGTGTTTGCACTTGCTTGATAGTTCTCGGAGAAGGAATTTTTATTACCGCCTCTATTTTTTCGGGATTGGCTTTGAAGCCCCCATTGGCAACGATAACCCCCAGGATTTTTTCTTCTTCCATCCCGAATAAACATTTTTACCGGGTTGAGTTTCATGCTTATCTGGCACAACGCTTTGAAGGTTTTTTCGACGTCTTTTAACATTGTTGCTTCCGTATCACTTTTGATCATTAGGTCGTCCATGTAGACCTCTAAGTTTCTTCCAATCTGAGATATGAATTCTTTGTCCATCAGGCGCTGGTACGTGGACCTTGCGTTTTTGAGGCCGAATGGCATCATTTTGTAACAATGCGTTCCATTGTTTGTTCAGAATGCTGTTTTATCTTGATCTCCCGCCGCCATGTGGATTTGGTGGTACACTTTATATGCATCCAAGAAGCATTTGAATTGAAAAGGGACCAGCGCTTCCACATTGAGTTCTATTTCTGACAAAGGGTAGAAATCCTTTGGGCATGCTTTGTTGAGATCTTTGAAGTCGATGCACATTCGCCATTGCCCGCTTGCCTTTGTCACCATTACCGGGTTCGCGACCAATGTCTGATACTGTATTTCGCGGATTATTTGCGCATCTATTAGTTGTTTAACCTGTTCATCACAGGCTTTCACCTGTTCTGGTCCCATCTTCCTTCGCTTTTGTACCACTGGTACAAAAGCCGGATTGACTTTCAACTTGTGTTCTGCCTTGGTTCTTGGTAACCCTGTTATATCTGCTGGAGTCCATGCGAACACGTCTACATTGTTGACAAGTAATCTCTTTAACGCCATTCGCTTTTTGTCAGAAAGGGTGGGCCCTATACTTACACATTGTTCGGGAAACTTTCCGTTGAGGACCCATTTCTCGACCTCATTCAGCTTGTTCGGTTTTAACATCTTTTGTGGCGGTGCTTTCACATCCGCCACATGACACTCTTTGTTGGCATGGATCATCGCCACCCCTGTGGGAATTGGTACTCCCAGTATTCTGAGGGCTATTGAGGGGTTAGCGTTGAAATCTCCAATTTCCTCCATTCCCAAGATTACATCATAGTGCGGGTGCGCGATTTCCATGACCGGGAAATCCACGTCTTCAGTTCTTGAGTATATCCCATCGGTGAGTGTAACCAGGAATGTCAATTATCTCAGCGGGTATTCCACACTTTGATTGAAACCTGTTATTGGGGCGTTGATGGGTGTCAGCCTGCGCTTATCACTTTCTTCCAGCAAATCGAAACATTGGCGATAGATGATATTGAACGTGGCTCCCGCGTCAATGAAAAAGCGTGGCGTACGATAATGCCCAAAAACTGATGTGATTACTAACGGTGCCTTTCAGTTTGCTCCCGCTTTTTACTTTTGGGAAAATCACTTGTTCTTCCTTCCAGGCGGCATGTTCGACCTGATTACGTTTTTTATTGTTATAGCCGCCTGAGATCATATTAGCATGTAAATCTTTGATTTTCTTCTCTAGCCTTCCACCATTACGAATTGGCGGGCGCCTGCCTCTCCCTTTGATGTTTTAACCAGATACTCCAATCTTCCGTTCTTGACATACTCTTCAATGGCATCTTTCAAGTTTGAACATTGGTTAGTTGTGTGGCCATGTTGTTCGTGATAGTTACAGTAACTTTTCATGTCCGTGTTTGGCCCTGGTTTTATCAGAGCTGGTTTTTTGAGTTGGATGCCCTCCATATACATTATATGAGCTGAACTTTTGGTCAGCGGGGTCCATCTGTTGGACGAATGTGTTTTACCCTTATGTTTGTTTTTCAAGGGTTCATACGGCGTGGTCTATTTTGGCTGAGTTTCGTGGTTTAGCCTTGACCACACGGAGGACACCTTTTTGCCTTGCCGGGCCCTGTTAATTTGCGTCATTGCGCATCAACTCTTTGCCCAAGATTTTCTCTGTCCACACGTACCTTTTGGCTGCGGTCATGATGTCGTCCCAGCGATGGGGCATACCGTCTATGTCTGTAAGGTTTCGAATTAGGTCATCGCACCTAACGTTATGGCAGAAAGCTGCGCGCAAGAGTTCTTCGCAAACGCCTCCAATTTTTAACCCTTCTTGGTTAAATCTGGTGATGAAATCTTCCAGCGTTTTGTTATCCATTTTTGTTACATTAAGGATATCTGTTGGATCGCTGATATGACGCCGTTGTTGGATGAAGTGTTGGGTGAACTTACTTGATAAGTCATCCCAACTGGTGATTTGCCCTTCTGGCAACCTCTCAAACCAAGCTCTTGCTGCGACGACTAATTTTAGTTTGAATATGTGGCACCATAGTGGCATGGTCCAACCCGACACTAATTCGGCGGCTATATAAGTTTGCAAGTGATCGTCCGGATCTGATAGGCCATCGTATTGACATACCGTTTGCATGATTTTTGGATTTTCTGGCAATTCCGCCTTCGCGATTTTCCATATAAACTTCGATTTCCCCGCCGATGTTGCTTGGTATGGCTTGGAGAAATCTTCGTTCGCGTCTGGATGGTACTTTATCAGTTTCTTGGTGTTTTCGTCTAGACCTTTCCAACTTTCTTCGTAATAATCATCTAGACGCAAGTCACCCACCTGCTGCGATCGCTGCGTTTTTTCTTCCGCCCTGTTATTTGGCCGGGCGCTTGGCGTTTTGCCAGTTGGCGCTTTTGTACGAATCGGGTTTGACTCCTCTTCATCGCTATCATATTCTTCTTCGCTATTACTGATTTTTCCCCGTCAAACAATGTTCTTGGGTGAATAAACGCTAATGTGTTGTAAAACACATTTACTTTTCGTATCATTTTTATCATGTTTTAATTGCTTTTTAGTATAATTATTAAGTTTTATAGTTTTTTTATGCTTAATGTTACAAAGATGATTGTTTACTTGTAGGTTATGAGGTTTGGTGGAAAAAGAGTTAAATTTGAAGAGTTTAGGGGCTTAATTGTTCAACTTTCAAACTTATAAGTCAAGGCCCGACCCAAGCCCACATCTTAAAAGCTTTTATAATATTATATGAAGTTAATTAAAAAGTTTCTAGCCATTATTTAACGTTAGAGTATGCCGTGTAGCCTGTGAATACGTTATCATATGATGCTTGGGTAGGTTTAACGTTAGAGTATGCCGTGTAGCCTGTGATATAAATCTTAAACTGCTAGTTTAGTGTTTTACACCTCATTGGCGTATGGTTTTATAACCTTAAATCCTGTATTGATGGGATGCTTCTGGTCCGGAGACCATGGGTCTGTATGCAATCTATTTATCTGGGTATTCACAATTCCTAAGTGGGGTTGTGGATATTTAAAAATAAAGCCAAAGAGCAAACCCCTATTAGTCTATAAACATGATCACAAAAAGTACAAAAAGTACAAATACACTACAGACTTGATCATCCACGTTGTTAGCCATGTGGGGTCCCCTTGCTCGCGTCTCATTACATTAAGAAACGGACCACAAGGGACACGCTACATGTAAGCCCTACAGATGAAATTTTGCATACTCACCTATGGTGATGGATTTGGGGTATTGCTTGATAACGGGGGTATGTCATGTTGTGGGGAACACTAGCTATTAATAAATTGAACCTTAATCGTATATAATGGCTGCTTGATAGACTTTGATGCTTAAGCTTAGGTGGATAAACAATACCCTTGATTGTCTTAACTATTCATAAATATTGAGCAACAAAGTTTTAATTCTGCTAATTTTGAGGTTTAAGTCAAGTTGGGGTGGTCTGGTCCGGTAAAAGCAGAAAATAAGCGGGTCTTAATTGTGTAAACCACTGAGTAATATTATTGACGGATTTTATTTGTCCCGGTAAAGATTAAGGCATGGGTTTAGGTGGACAACAATATCGATAATCGCGGTTTTTGCGTTTTTCTGAGTTTTAAAAATTTAACCTATATGTTTGATTAAACTTTGATTTTCCGATTTTGATCCAACTGCATTAGACTTTTTCAGGGACGAAAAAGGTTTAAGTGTGGGGATGTTTGATGTCTTGTAAAACACATTTACTTTCCGTATCATTTTTATCATGTTTTAATTGCTTTTTAGTATAATTATTAAGTTTTATGGTTTGTTTATGCTTAATGTTACAAAGATGATTGTTTACTTGTAGGTTATGAGGTTTGGTGGAAAAAGCGTTAAATTTGAAGAGTTTAGGGGCTTAATTGTTCAACTTTCAAACTTATAAGTCAAGGCCCGACCCAAGCCCACATCTTAAAAGCCTTTTATAATATTATATGAAGTTAATTAAAAAATTTTCCAGCCATTATTCAGCAAAAAAACCCGAAATCAAAAGAAAACCCTAACTCCACATCAGGTTGCGATCGGAACAGGCAAGAAGGAAGAAAAAAGAGAAGAACCGGCGGCTGTGGCGGCTGGAGAGGAAGGATAACATCAAGGGGCATCTTGTGCAGCTTCTAGGCATCAATAACAATCATAAATCTCAGCCATACTTGATAGTAATTGTCCTTAATCTTTATTTTTTGTTCAAGAACCCTAACTTTGTTGAATTGATCTTTTGCTTTGAATTGTTTTGTAGTTGATTGATAGTTTGACTTGTGATTGATTGTGTTTGAATCTTGAATGAATTTGATAATGTTTAAGTTGATGTTTGTGATGTTTTTCTTAAGTATGCATGGCTGTCCAAATATCATGAGTAGCTAAACTTGCTTGTTCTACCTAGGATAGATGAGTGTTGAGTAGTTTAGACTTGTTTAATGGATTGTTAATGTTCAAGACTTGAATTTTTGATGTAAAGTTTAACTAAACCATAAATTAGATTGTGTGTGATGGCTGTGTTTTATGTTTTATTACTTATAATCCTCTTGCATTAGTTAATTGAATTAGTTTTGATTAATTGATTGCTTGTTAGACTCTTGACTTGGTGTTTAGGGTTTATTTGCGGGGTGTACAACCGTAGGGATAAGTGGGTAATATAATCATCTAAAATCAGTTAAAATACACCTTCTTTGAGACCGAGAGGTGATAAGAAGTAATATTGTCTCGTTGCTTTTACTTATTAGAATTATGACCGCGCGAGAGCGGGTTTTTGTCTTGTCAAGTTTGAGTGTTTATGTGCAATTAGTTGGTTTAATTTGGGTTAAGTTAAATTGTTCCTCTATCCTTGGTGACATAGTATTTGTCTCCATTAGGATAGTGTGTCGGTGAGACCGAGAGGAGAGTCGACATTTGAACACGTTAATAATTGTTTTTCCGGTTTAATCTTTAAAATCAACTAAGATAAGTTAGAGTTTGTTAGAGAGACTGAGAGGAAATTTGACTTTCTTAAACAAGTTTTAGTTGTGTCATCTTTTATAACCGGTGTCGTGAATATTTTCAATCCGTTGTCTTGTTATTTCTATCAACATGATTCATTCCTAGGTAGACGTTTTTATATATTGAATTTAAACCGAAGTTTTCTAAAAGTGTTTTGTCAAAAGTTTTCAATTAGTTAAGTTAAGTAGTTAAAACAATTCTAAATATTAAAAATCAATTACATATTTTGGTAAGTGTAGGTTCCCTGGTTCCCTGGACGGATCACACGAGATATCCCGATATACACAGGTGCGGAATCCCTGTGTAGATCGTTACGGACGTAGAATATTAGCTCACGAACACACGTACACACAATACGAACAACCACACGTTATATTGATAACTCAAACCGAGATGCTTACAGACTCACTTCAATAGACTCACACGTAACTGAACTCGATCAACCAAAACCTAAAATGACCAACACTGAAACAGTAACCCGTAGGTTACTTAAATACACGACAACTTCGCCTCAGGCGAAGTTGTCAATAACTTCGCTCGTTGAACAAGTTCGCCTAGGCGAACTTGTCAACAACTTCGCTTGGTTAACAAGTTCGCCTAAGCGAACTTGTCAACAACTTCGCTGTTACACAAACAATTACATAAACAATATTACAGACTCGATTACAGACTTTATACATATGAACTACTGACATCTATGCACCAACAGACTCCCCCTTGGCAGTAGCTTCATATCTTGATCTTTCAGCTCTTGTCTCGTAATCCTGTAACTTTCATGCGTGCACTCCTTCTCTAACACACACCGTGACTACTCGCTGATATTTCCTTGCTTCATCCTTCCAAGCAGGAATATAGAATATCTTCTTTTCGTTCAATGCTTGCAAATCAGCTTTCGATAAGTTAACAAGATGCATCGGGTCATACACCCTCAGCACTTCTTGTTCATCTTCGTCTTCCATCACGGCTTCAGCAGTCTGGCAATCAACGTACCACCATTTTAGATTCTTCAACACATCTTGAGGCATATTCTTCATTGGAACCTCCTTGATGCATCGGATCGGCTTGTACTTCATCACCATCCATGGCTTGCCATCTGCTCTCAATCCCCTCTCTGTATCCTCCACGAGCTTTCCCTTCTGTGGCTTTAATAGTTCAAACTTCTTTTCTTTTACGCCTTCTTTCCACACAATCTTCTCAATCATTCTTGCCATATTGTTGTCACTTCTGTTTATCAGGCCTAATCTGCCCAAATCTTTCACCTCGCATTCTGGCAACGTGTTGAGAGATCTCAACATTCTCCTGAAGTATTGAATGCCATCATAGCGTTTTACCACAAATAACTTGATCTGTTCATCATAAATCCAACAGATTATCCCCTTCTTCGCCTCAGCATAGCCTTTAATGTTATAGCTTTTCTTGAACATGGCTGGAACAGCAGGCTTCTTGCTCTTGACAAACCAATGAGCACAGCCTTCCTTCCACCTAGGCTGCTCCTCCCACTCAGTAGTCTCATCCATCTCAGCCCTCACATCGGCTTTCTCAACCTCAGGGATCTCGTGCTCGACATTTTCTTCAACAATCTCCCCTTCTTCTATCACATCTTCTACCACAATTTCTGCACCAATCTTTTCAATCTCACTGATTGGCAGAACATCTTCATCAAATAATACATCGTCGCTGAACATGTCATCATCAAGTTCCTTCAGCGCATCGATCACGTCATCCTCCACCATCACTACATCATCACCACCAGCCGCTTCGGTAGACTCCCCCTCAGCTGTGGAAGCCCCAAGAGCTTGTGAGGTTCTTGGCAGCTCACCACCTGCACCTTCCGGTGCATTGGGATCATCGTCTCGGTCTTCTCTACGCTTGGTCCTCAACTCATCGCCTGATTCAACAACTTCGCCTATAATTTCAAAATCAAACCTTTATGTTTGAACATTTTGCAATTAATATTTGAAACTTCCAAAAAGAGTTAAACAAATATGATCATGTCTAAGTAACCAGTTAGAAAATAATACAACTACAAAAATAGGAAAAACTTATAAAAATTTAACGAATAAGGGATCAAATTTCAGTCTAGTCAGGGACACCACGTTTTAGAAAAGATCCTAACAGGAATCATACTAACTACGTGACTGTTACATAGATCCGTGTTTAGCTGTATTATGACATATAGAGACAGGTTGTAAGCAGGTAATATACTTAAGATGGTTTTCATCGTTTCTGTGATACGAGTTAGGTTCAATTAATCCTTAAAATTTAAGTGGGCAACAACTCAGAAATATTGATGCCTTCTATCTATCCTCAAAGCGTATTTGGCTTTCCCCAAGTCACCCCGAATTGACTTCGACCCATAGTGTCTGATTAACTTGTAAGTATTCTATGCCTGGATCCCGTATTCATTCTTACTCCATGATTGAGAAGTCTCGATATCTTGAACTCTCTAATGTTACAATAACTTCATAGGTACTTTTTTTTTTTTTTTTACAAACATACTTATAAACTTCAGAGTAATAAATAACTGCAAGTCCCGAATCTGGATCACTGCAGTGTCTTGAAACGTTTTCTTCACGGGAATCAGAACACTTACGGGCTCGTGTATGACTGGGTAATCACTTTTCTGCCTATCATTCGGAAAGATATACATGAAGACACGCAAAACTCTTAAGGAGTTTCCACATAAAATCAAGTAAACTTTAATTTGTATCACATCTACTTTTACGCACCATAAAAAGTTACCATGACATACAATGATTGTCCTAAAGCCTTTTAAGCCTAATAACTTCACTAGTTAAGCACACACAATCAGTATATATATCATTTTCCAAGGTTAGATCAATTTTCCGTTTAACATAGCTAACGAACTTCTTACGAAGTAACAGACTTGAAAAATAATTTCATTTCCCAAAACTTTTGACTTCAATCGCCCCGATCACGTCAAAGCCTTCAGGTAAACGGCAATCCTGAAGATCCAATGGATCAACTGGACCGACCACATACAAGTATGTGTCCTTCTAACTAAGTATGACCGACTAATTTTCAGCGACAGAAAGAAAACACATCACAACCGCCCCGGTCACTTTCAGTCGTCTGGTTAATGGCGACCCTCATTCTCTACAAGTAGAAACGAGGACCAAAACATATCCGAAGATATGTCCATCAAACTGAGGTAACCGACTAATTTTAAGCAATAGTGACGTTTTTTTTTTTTTTTTTTTTTTTTTTTTTTAAATAATCACAAAAACATGGTTACTCGGGAATGATCATCCCGTTCAGCTCAATTAGGTTTTGAAATCTGGATTTATCAAACGCTTTTGTAAATAAATCAGCAAAATTTTCTAGCGTATCGACTTTTTCGACCTTAATCAGTTTCCTCTCAGCACAATCCCGTATGAAATGATGACGAATGTCAATATGTTTAGTTTTACTATGCTTCACGGGATTGTTAATTACTGAGATGGCAGCAGTGTTATCAATTAAAATAGGAGTGAGTAAGAAATTCAGACCATAGTCGCGCAATTGTTGCTGAATCCACAAAACCTGAGAACAGCAGTTGGATGCTGCCATATATTCAGCTTCGCACGTTGAGATTGCGACTGAAGTCTGCTTCTTGCATTGCCACGACACCAATCTGCCACCAAGAAACTGACAACCTCCAGTTGTTGACTTCCGACTCTGATTGCACCCTCCATAATCAGAGTCCGTGTAAGCGACCAGCTCCAAGTCACCTCCTCTCGGGTACCACAACCCCAGCTTCGGCTTGCCCTTGAGATACCGCAGTATCCTCTTTGCACCTTTCAAATGAGATTCTTTTGGATTTGCCTGAAAACGTGCACAAAGACAAACAGCAAACATTATATCAGGCCTAGATGCAGTTAAGTACATTAAAGAACCTATTATCGCCCGATATTGAGTTGGGTCCACATCTGCGTCACCGTCAATTTCAGCTCCCAACTTGTGGTTGACGCAAATTGGAGTGTCAAATGGAGAAGAGTCCTCCATCTTGAAACGCTTGAGGACATCATGAACATATTTTGTTTGATGAATGAACATCCCATCCTTCTTTTGATCAACCTGTAATCCTAAAAAGAACGTTAGTTCACCCATAGCACTCATCTCAAATCTTTTCTTCATAACGGCCTCAAATTCCTGACACATGGAGACTCTTGATGCAGCAAATATGATGTCATCCATGTAGACTTGAACTAGCAGGAAGTCACTTCCTTCTCTCTTCACAAACAAAGTACTGTCGATCAAACCCCTTTCAAAACCATTTTCTAGCAAGTAGTCCGATAACGTTGAATACCAGGCACGAGGTGCCTGATGTAATCCATACAGCGCCTTGCTCAACTTGTATACGTGATCAGGAAAGTCTGGGTCAGGAAAACCCGGAGGTTGCTCAACATACACAACCTCATCCACTTTCCCATTGAGGAACGCACTCTTCACGTCTAACTGAAACACTTTCATCTTCTTGAACGCAACAAACGCCAAAAACAATCGTATCGCTTCCAACCTGGCCACCGGAGCGAACACCTCATTATAGTCTATCCCCTCTTGCTGATTAAATCCTTTAACGACCAGCCTCGCCTTGTTTCTTATAATGATCCCCTTTTCATCTCTCTTGCACTTGAACACCCATTTTGTGCCAATTTCATGCATATTCCTTGGTTTTTCAACCAAAGTCCAAACTTCCATCTTCTCGAATTGAGCCAACTCTTCTTGCATGGCCTCGACCCACGAGCTGTCCTTTAAAGCCATTTGATAATTTTTCGGTTCAATCTGGCTTATAAAGCAGGTATACAGGCATTCATCGATTATTCCTGTCTCCTTAATGCTTGTATAAACACAGGTGTGTTCATTCAAGCTGCTTCTCGTTTGTACACCTGAGGACACATCACCAATCACATTGTCCAAAGGGTGATTTTTATGAATTCTCGTGGTCGGTACAGAACCGACATGCAAATTATCTTCCAAATTAGAAGAGATCTCATCAATGGTTGTTTCATGCTGAGAGTGAAAAGGATTGATAAATTCTTCTTCAGTTGAGGCAACAGGGGTAACAATAGTGTTTGATGAGGAAGGTTGACATTTTTCAATCAGCTGTCTTTGCAATAGATTTTCTTCCTCATCGAGTATCATCTTCGTCGCAGCTCTTTCTTCTTCTTCAGAAATCTCCAAATCCGGTACGTTAAACGACTTAAAAAGCTTAACATAGTCGAAAAGCTCAGCAGGTCCATTGCTTGGTTTTGGCGGTTGGTAACTTGTGATGTCAGTGTTACATACCACCTCCACCTTGCAAGTCGAAGTATTGAAGACACGCCTGTCGGGAGTCCCAACAACATAACCGACTAAGATTCCTTCATCGGCTACTTCTCCAAATTTCGAATTTGTCTTCAAGATCGAACAAGGAGACCCGAATGGTTCAAGACCACTCAAGTTGGGCTTCCTTCCATGCATAAGCTCGTAGCAAGTTTTACCAAGTCTCTTAACGGTTAACACTCTATTCAGAACATAGCAGGCTGTAGCGACTGCTTCAGCCCAGAACATCACAGGAAGCTTCGAATCTGCCAGCATAGTCCTGGCTCCTTCAATTAAAGTTCGGTTCTTCCTTTCAGCCACTCCATTCTGTTGCAGAGTATACGGAGCGCTGTATTGATGTTCAATTCCTTTCTGAAGACAGAAGATCTCCATTTCAAAATTCTTGAACTCTGTCCCATTGTCACTTCTGATGAACTTAACTGTTTTACTCATGACGTTCTCAACTTTAGTAATCAAACTCTTCACCATTTGAGCCGTCTCATCTTTCGATTTCAGAAAATATACCCACGAGTATCGCGAGTAGTCATCAGTGATCACCAAGCAGTAAGAAGTACCTCCTAGACTTTTTACATTCACTGGACCGAAGAGATCCATGTGAAGCAGTTCTAGAGTACTGGCAATTGAGTTGACCTTCTTGGTGAGATGGGATTTCTTGTGTTGCTTTCCCTTCTTGCATGCAATACATATGTCTTCAAAGTTAAAACTTTTCAAGGGAACGCCCATCACAAGCCCATTTTTGACAATGTGGTTCATCTTCCGAAGATGAATGTGCCCCATTCTCCTGTGCCATAGTTCGGATTCTGATTCGCTTGCTTTCGTCAACAAACATGATTCTCCCAAGGCCATTTCAGTAGACCTCATATCCATCACATACGTATTTGTATCACGTGGAGCTGTCATCACTATCCACTCTTCTGGTATCTGAAAACCAGGCTTCAACACGATCGCCTCATTCTTCGTGAAGTGAATAGTATACTCCTTATCACAAATCTGCGACACACTCAGCAGATTGTGCTTCAGCTCTTCCACAAAATTTACATTCTCAAGTGTCATCTTCCCATTGGACACCGTTCCTTTCCCAGTAATTCTTCCTCCACTTTCACCAGCAAAACTAACTCTGGCTCCCTGAACAGGTTTTAAGTCGTGCAACAAGTATTTGTTGCCCGTCATGTGCCGGGAACAGCCGCTATCTACAATCCAAAGACTGTGGGCAGCCCTGTTCAACTGTTCCTGCACAATAAAGCAAATGATTAGAATCTAGGGACCCAAGACCAATTGGTCTTGGATCTATACATCCCGTACTTCTGCTTTCCGAGGTTAGCATTTGAATAATTCCTGTCAGTCCTAGTAGGAAATCTCATTGGAGATTGAATGTGAGGCCTTCCAAACCTATGTGTATTGAAAGTATTATATCTTACGGTTTGGTGATTAGCATTGTAAAACTGAGGTTTGTTTCTGTGAAAACCTGAATTAGTTACATTTTGAAACTTTAAAGGGTTTTCATTTTTAACAGTATTAAAATTACCAGTAGACTTATGCTCAGTTTTAATAGGCCTCCCACCTCTGAATTTCGGCGTCAGAGGACAATCTGCAACAAGATGTCCTACCTTATTACACCGAAAACAACACCTATAATCCATTTTCTTTTCAAATGTTGTTTTGGATGTAGAGGCAGTGTTACCAGCCGTTCGTCTCACATAAGGTGGGACGTATGGGTTGAGTGGAGTACTCTTTTTAGAAGTTTTATCTTTATCTCCACCAGTGGGTAACACTCCCTTCTCTTTTGTCTTACCCGATTCGGACAACTTATCCGAATCCGATGAGACTGGACTCGTAACAGAAATATTTACACTTGAAACAGGCGAACTCGTTTCGCCACTACTAACACTACTAACACTTGGTTCTTTACTTGTAACCTTGATAGGAACTGTCTGAGGAACTTCAAAATCAGCAGATTTCTGTACACTAGGGTTAAAAGTGTAATTATGGTTATACGGTGGTGGAACCTCGTGATAACCAATTCCTCCTCTCTTTGTAGAGGTACCTTGATCACTAACAAGGTGATCAAGAATAGCTGAGGAATTTCGGAACTGCTCCAGTTTTCGGTTCAGTTCCACCACTTTCACCTGGTGGTCAGCAATCTGCTTTTCACGTTCAGCAATCAGTTTAGTCTTTTCTTCTAAAACCTCATAACTAAGATCAATAACTTCAATTTTCTCAGCAAGTTTAGTTTTTAAGCTTTTAACATCTTTTTCACATGCTTTTATTTTAACTTTGTAACTGTTTTCTCTTGCTTTCGTAAAGTGATGATCTTCTTTAAGAGTTTTAAATTCAGCATCTAAACGAACATACTGATCAGTTATGGTAGCAAGTTGCTCAGACAAATTCTCACATTTAGTACAACAAGATTTAGAACTTACCTCGGAGATTTGATCATTGTTATCTGCCATGATAGCTTTTTCCTTACCAGTAGCTTTCTCTTCTCCGGTAGTCTTCTCACGTTCTTCATTCTCAACCTTAGCCATATTTGCCTGTTCATTATTTTCATTCAAATGCAGGTTCCAGTTGTATTCACCTGCTTCTCTGGACAGCATGGCATTGACTTCTTTAGTACTTCCAGTGTGCTGTGGGGACCGGCCCTGACCACGCTCAACTCTATCGTTTCTCCAATCTTTGGCAAAGTGCCCGTTTTGTTGACAGTTATAGCACCTTACCTAGGACTTGTCGAACCCTGGCCTGCCACCAACAAACTTTCTCCCCGTCTTCCTCATGAACTTCTTCACTCGCCTCACTATCATGGCCATCTGCCATTGTAAATCCATCTCCTCCAGATCATCAGCATCGATCTGGTCATAGTCTTCATCTAGCATTGCCGGATCAACTACCTTTCCTTGAATATAGTTTTCGTATGAAGCAATAAATGAAGCATAGAGGCCAAACTGCTCTTCAGCAGATTTGATGCTCATTGGCATCTTTGAGTAATTATTGCTTGAGGAACATGAAGATCCACCACTCTGGCTTGCTGTCTGTTGAGTACCACTTGATCCACTTGCAGTAAAGCAAACATCCCCATTTGAATTTACTGACACATGCCCCTCCTGTGAAGAATTGGCACCCGACTCACCTTTCGAGTAGTAGGCGGCAGAGTCAACTTTTGAACTTGTATTGGAGTTCACTTTCGCACCATACATGCTTGGATCTTGAACCTGATCCATAGATGTTTCTTTCCTCACCATATTAAGCTCAAAAGTTCTGAGCTTGTTGACAGCGGTTTCAAGATCATAAGTAGAGAAGTCCTTGTCTTCCCTCATTAATACAGTATACATCTCCCATTTTGGTGGGAGAGCATCGAGAAGTTTTTCTACAATCTCTTCTTCTCGGTAGGAAATGGAGTAGTTACTCAATTCAGTCATGAGATGATAATATCGCGTGATAATATCATCAAGAGATTCGTTCTTTAAGTACTTAAAGACTGAAAATTGAGTTTTAAGCAGCTTTATCTTTGAGGCCCGAATGCCTACATTTCCTTCGAATCTGCTCTCAAGAGCTTCCCAAAGCTCTCTAGCCGATGTATACTTTCTGAATGTATGGAGGATCTCCTGCGGAAGAGCCATTGTGATTGCAGCATGAGCCTTGCTTTCGGCTTCGTACATCTTCTTCTCCTCCTCTTTCATTTTACTGTATTTCTTTATTTGGTCTCGACCCTCATACTGCATGATTGGTGGAATATATCCATCTTGGATGCATACCCACATTTTTGCATCCTGGTATTTAACATACTGTATGAACCGATCCTTCCACGCAACAAAGTCGGTTCCTTTTAGCAATCTTGGGGCCTTTGTGGCTGACCCCGCTTCAACTTCCATCTTGACAAGCTCTGAAATGTTGATTGACGACATCCTTCTTGAAGACTAAGAAACCCGAATAAATTCTGAAATGGGCGAAGTTAGAAAAATTTCTTCGAAACAGTACTGTAGGCGAAGTTAAGTATAACTTCGCTTAAGTAAAAACTTCGCTGGATCCTTTGTAAATTCGCGTAAATGGGCGAAGTTGAGAATAACTTCGCTTAGGATAAGCGAACTTAGAAAGTAAGCGAACTTGAAGAGAACTTCGCTGAACGAGGCGAACTTGAGAAGAACTTCGCTGAGTTAGGCGAAGTTGAGGAGGTAGGCGAAGTTATGATTAACTTCGCTTCTCCTTATATCTTCGCTGAAACCCTACGAATCCTGACGGCAACTTCGCCTGATGAACAGCAACTTCGCCTGACGAACTTGAACTTTCTGCAGATCTGAAAAACGGATTTTAACGACGATTTTGACGATTTGAAGGCTTAAACACACTGGTAGGAAGCTAGAATGAGCAAAAACACCACAAACTCGTCCCGGTAACACCCGAAATGGAACGAATTCTACACCCGCGTGAATATCCCGAACCTCACAATCGAGCAAATGCTCTGATACCAATTGTAGGTTCCCTGGACGGATCACACGAGATATCCCGATATACACAGGTGCGGAATCCCTGTGTAGATCGTTACGGACGTAGAATATTAGCTCACGAACACACGTACACACAATAAGAACAACCACACGTTATATTGATAACTCAAACCGAGATGCTTACAGACTCACGTCAATAGACTCACACGTAACTGAACTCGATCAACCAAAACCTAAAATGACCAACACTGAAACAGTAACCCGTAGGTTACTTAAATACACAACAACTTCGCCTCAGGCGAAGTTGTCAATAACTTCGCTCGTTGAACAAGTTCGCCTAGGCGAACTTGTCAACAACTTCGCTTGGTTAACAAGTTCGCCTAAGCGAACTTGTCAACAACTTCGCTGTTACACAAACAATTACATAAACAATATTACAGACTCGATTACAGACTTTATACATATGAACTACTGACATCTATGCACCAACAGTAAGTCTTGGTTTGAGTTTAGTAATTATAAACGTTTTCACGTGTCTTCGAGTTCGATATCCGGACTTTCCTCATCTGTGCTATACGCGATCGGTACACTTGCCGTTTGTGTGAACTAGGATAGATTGTTTGGTTTTTTAAAGCTTAGTTGTGACTT
This sequence comes from Bidens hawaiensis, assembly GCF_021521415.1. Taxonomy (NCBI): domain Eukaryota; kingdom Viridiplantae; phylum Streptophyta; class Magnoliopsida; order Asterales; family Asteraceae; genus Bidens; species Bidens hawaiensis. Next base: position 183,477 of record NW_027495212.1, on the reverse strand, counting down.
GTGTTTTATTTATATATATATTTTCGCACATCAAGTTTTTGGCGCCGTTGCCGGGGACACGGTTTGAGGCGTATTAAGAACGACTCGAGTTAGGACTTGCCTTGTTTACTACTTGTCTTTCTTATTTGTTTTGTTTGTTAGTTTAAAATAGTTTAGCTAATTATAATTTCTTTTATTTATTTTAATAGTTGTATGCGACGTACTCGATCTCTAGGACCACCAGAAGTTGAAGGATTTCCCAAACCAGAGAGAGAGCTTTTTGAGAGACGTCGTACAAAACCGTCTTCCAGTTCATCTACATTCGTCGGTAATACGTTCTCTTCTCCTACTTTTTCTGAACCCGTCATTAGGGATAGAACTATGGGCGACGCGAATCCACCACTGAGGAGGACAGTTGCAGACCGGGCCCGTCCGGTCGATGCTGGCGCGAGATCCAGCGTTGCTCCACCAGCTATAGGAGTTCAAACGACTTGGTAGATTCCATCTAATGTTCTGAACACGATTGCTCATTCTGCTCAATTTCATGGGTTGCTCCTTGAGAACCCGCATTCTCATCTCACTCGTATTACACGTATCTGCGACACGTTTCATCTTGCCGGCGTATCCGAAGACGCCATCAAACTCCGAATCTTTCCGTTTTCACTCGTTGATCATGCGAGTCTGTGGCTTGAGTCCCTCCCACAATTATCCATTGCTACTTGGGCTTCCATGCAGGCCCAATTTCTTGAAAAATACGATCCTCCGGCTAAGGCCGCTCGTTTGCGTAACCAAATTCATTCTTTCCAGATGGAGGACACCGAGAGCTTCTACGAGGCGTGGGAAAGGTTCAAAAATCTACTTGCTTTATGTCCGAACCACGGCCTACAAGACTGGGCGGTTGTTGAGAAGTTCTACAACGGAGTTACGTACGCGACTCAGAGTATGCTCGACACAGCTGCAGGAGGTAACCTACTGACAATGAAGGATACGGATGAGTGCATTGCCTTGTTTAACGGTTTAGCCATGAGTGGATACCAGCGACTTGTGTTTTATTTATATATATATTTTCGCACATCAAGTTTTTGGCGCCGTTGCTGGGGAACGAACCCGGGTCACCCGCGTGACAGGCGGGAATTTTTACCACTATACTACAGCGACCACCTGTTAAGAGTACCAAAACCGTCGATTCCCTATCACGCGGCATGCATTCGGTCGACACGAGCACCGCACTTGCGGCACAAGTTGAAGCGTTAGCAAAGATCGTGAAGGACTTGCAGGTGAAAAGTAAGTTATGCGAGATCTGCAGAGGGGGACACGATACCGTTCAATGCCCCGTAGGTTTCTAGGAGGAGGCAGTCGACTTCGTTAATAATCCAAATCGAAATCAACATTCTTTCAATTCTTATAATTCGGGGTGGAGAGGTAACCAAAATTCCAACTGGAGGAACGGAAATCAGTCCGGCTTCCAGCAACGTCAGAGCCTATTCCAGGATTCCGGTGAGGGACCGAGTAGTGGGGAGAAGAAGCCCACGTTAGAGGAGATGATGGCACAGCAGACACAGATGCTGTCGCAACTCATGACTCGAGAGGACTCCCGTTACAAAGAAACTCAAGAGAAATTCCGGGAGCACGAGTCATTCATGAGAAATCAAGGAGCTTCAATTCAAAATCTTGAGCGTCAGATGGGAGAGATAGCAAGTCGTCTAAATGAGAGGTCGCCAGGTACACTTCCAAGTAACACTGAACAAAATCCGAAGGCGTTTGCGAAGGCTGTGACGACAAGGAGCGGTGCGGGGGCACGTAGCGAGCCCGTGATTCAAGAGGCGACGAGAGGAGTCGTTAACGATCATGCGGTAGATGTAGAGGAGCAGGTAGACGAGGAGATTCAGTTGGAATCTCCACCGGCCAAGGTGCATCAAAGGCACAGCCCCGGAAGTTGAGCACAGGCCGAGAACCAACCATTACCCAGCACACCACCGAGAGTCTACAAACCTAAACTCCCATTTCCTGGGAGAGTCCGTAGGGATAGAGACGAGGAGCAGAACTCCAAATTTCTTGATCTTCTGAAGCAACTTCATCTTAATATTCCTTTCCTTGAGGCACTTACTCAAATGCCCAAATACGTAAAGTTTCTTAAGGATATTCTTTCGAACAAAGAGAAGTTAGCCGAAGTCTCTTCCATTCCTCTGAGTGCTGGTTGCTCTGCAGTCTTGCAGAGAAAGTTACCCGAAAAGATGTCCGATCCTGGGAGTTTCATAATTCCCTGCATCTTAAGTGATAATACGGTCGTCCATGCTCTGGCAGATCTTGGTGCCAGTATTAATCTCATGCCGTATTCCGTGTATCGCAAGTTGGGTCTAGGCGAACCAAGGCCTACCCGTATGAGTATCCAGCTTGCTGATCGTTCTGTGAAATACCCCCGAGGGGTGGTCGAGAACATGCTTGTTCGTGTCGACAAGTTCATTTTCCCGGTGGACTTTGTCATCCTGGACATGAACGATGACGATAGTGTCCCAATCATCTTGGACCGACCATTCCTTGTCACTGCACAGGCATTGATCGATGTCTGCGAGGGCAAATTAATCTTAAGAGTTGGGGATGAGAACGTCACCTTTGACGTTCGACAGTCACTGAAACACCCCAAGTCTGCTGATGACTCCTTATACTTCATTGATACCATCATGGAGCATGTTGGGGAGTTTCTCAGCGAAATTTGTGGAGGATCTGCCTCCGACACCCAGATTCTCGATAGGGAGATTCCGGAGATTGAAATGGTTGTCGTAACCAATCAGTCCTTAAATGACGACACCGAGTCACATACCCCTGAATCTGGCGTGTCTGCTGAGATCGTACGAGACGATCCGATGGACCGACCTTCGGTCGAGAGTCCTCCTCTTTCCTTAGAGCTTATGGATTTACCTTCCCATCTTGAGTATGCTTTTTTAGATGAAGAGAAGAAGCTTCCGGTTATCATTGCATCTGCGTTGACCGAGGTTGAGAAGGAGAAGTTGTTGAGGGTGCTACGAGAGCACAAGGAGGCTATTGCTTGGAAGATTATCGACATCAAGGGTATCAACCCTTCGTTTTGTACTCATAAAATCCTCATGGAGGAAAACTTCAAAACTGTCGTCCAGCCGCAACGGCGGCTTAATCCGAAAATGCAAGAGGTCGTAAAGAAGGAGATCATTAAACTCCTTGATGCGGGGATCATTTTCCCCATTTCTGATAGTGCTTGGGTGAGTCCAGTCCAAGTGGTTCCTAAAAAGGGTGGCATGACTGTCGTCACCAACGAGAGGAATGAGCTTATTCCCACGAGGACTGTGACAGGATGGCGAGTCTGCATCGACTATCGCCGATTGAATGATGCCACCAGGAAAGACCACTTTCCTCTCCCATTCATTGATCAGATGTTAGAGCGTTTAGCAGGTCAGCAGTACTACTGCTTCCTAGATGGTTTCTCCGGGTACTTCCAGGTTCCGATAGCTCCCGACGACCAGGAGAAAACCACTTTCACCTGCCCTTACGGAACGTTTGCTTACAAACGTATGCCGTTCGGACTTTGTAACGCTCCGGCCACATTCCAGAGGTGTATGGTGGCCATTTTCCATGATATGATCGAGGACACCATGGAGGTGTTCATGGATGATTTTTCCGTATTTGGGAGTTCATTCGATCATTGTTTATCAAATCTCGAGAGGATGATGTCCCGCTGCGTTAACACCAACCTAGTCCTTAACTGGGAGAAATGTCATTTCATGGTTCGCGAGGGCATTGTTCTAGGTCATCGAATCTCAAGTGCGGGGATAGAGGTTGACAGGGAAAAGGTCGAGACCATTTCTAATCTTCCCCCGCCTACTTCTGTGAGATCAATTCGTAGCTTTCTAGGTCATGCCGGGTTCTACCGTCGGTTCATCAAAGATTTTTCTAAAATCGCGAGACCCATGACCAAGCTTTTGGAGAAGGATGCTCCATTTATTTTTTCTGAGCAGTGTATCGAGGCGTTTGATCTTCTAAAAGACAAACTTGTTAACGCCCCAATCATTGTTGCTCCCGACTGGTCGTTACCATTCGAGTTGATGTGTGACGTAAGCGACTTCGCAGTCGGAGCGGTTCTTGGACAACGGAAGGATAAACATTTCCATCCGATCTACTATGCAAGCCGGACCTTAAATGGCGCACAGGAAAGCTATACCACCACCGAAAAGAACTTTTAGCTGTGGTGTTCGCTTTCGACAAATTTAGGTCCTATCTGGTTTTGTCCAAAACGATTGTTTATACGGATCATGCCGCTATTAGATATCTTTTCAGCAAGCAGGATGCTAAGCCTCGGCTTATCCGATGGATCCTGTTGCTTCAAGAGTTCGATATAGAGATCCGTGATAAAAAGGGGGCCGAGAATGTGGCGGCTGATCATCTTTCACGTCTAGAGGGAGTTGATTCAGGAGATTCGGGAGTTAGGATCGACGATCGTTTTTCGACGGAGAGTCTGATGTTCGTTACTGCACAAGAGGAAGGTTTTCCATGGTTTGCTGATTTCGCGAACTATCTCGCTGACAGATACCTCCTAAAGATGCCTTACCAGCAAAAAAAGAAATTCTTTGCTGACATCAAATTTTACCTTTGGGACGATCCATATCTTTTCCACATTGGTGTTGATCAGCTTATTAGAAGTTGTGTAGATGTCAAGGAAGGATGGCAAATTTTAAGCCATTGTCATGTGGGACCGACTGGAGGTCACCACAGTGTGAGTTCTACGGCAAAGAAAGTCTTTGATTATGGGTTTTAGTGGCCGTCTATCTTTAAGGATGCTCACCTATTCGTTAAGAGTTGCGATCGTTGCCAACGTGTCGGCAACATTTCTTCACGAAATGAAATGCCCCAGAATGCCATTCAAGTTTGTGAGGTTTTTGATATTTGGGGTATTGATTTCATGGGACCGTTTCCATCTTCGCGTGGAAACAAATACATACTCGTGGCCGTCGATTACGTGTCTAAGTGGGTTGAGGCCAAAGCTCTACCCACAAATGATGCCCGAGTGGTAGTCCGTTTTCTGAAAAGTCTGTTTGCTCGTTTTGGAGTCCCGAAAGTCTTGATCAGTGATCGAGGTACTCACTTTTGCAACTCGCAGATGGATAAGGCGTTGAAGCGTTATGGGGTCACCCATCGGCTTGCGACCGCCTACCACCCACAGACCAGCGGACAAGTAGAAGTGAGTAATCGGGGAATCAAACGTATTCTCGAGAAAACGGTTGGTTCAAATCGTCGGGATTGGTCCGACAAATTAGATGACACTCTGTGGGCCTTCCGTACAGCCTACAAGACTCCGACTGGTTCCACACCATTTCGGATGATTTATGGGAATGCCTGTCATCTTCCTGTTGAATTAGAACACCGCGCTTCATGGGCCCTTCAAAGGGTTAATCTTGATTTACCCGCCGCAGAGGGTAATCGTTTCCATCAATTACATGAATTAGAGGAGCTCCGGGATCACGCATACGCACAATCATTTCGGTATAAGGAGCATACGAAGGAACTGCATGACAGGAAATTGAAGGGTAATAAGCAGTTCAAGTGTGGGGATAAGGTTTTACTGTATAACTCACGGTTGAGGTTATTCCCGGGAAAGTTGAAATCCCGATGGTCGGGACCGTTCACGATCACTGAGATTTTCCCGTATGGCACGATTGAGATACAAGATCGAAGAGGGAAGTTTAAGGTGAACGGCCATAGATTGAAGCACTACATAGGAGAGCCGATAGCTGATCAGACAGTCGAGGTGTTATACCTTGACTCATTCACCGAGAAATAGGCGTGATGGATGCATCACTCGGGAGACTGCCCGAGTTGTAGAGTTTGTATTATGATTCTCTTTAGTATCTGTTTTTATTTATTTTTACTTTTATCTATATTTATAAAAACATAAAAATACAAAAAAATAAATATTAAAAAATCAAAAAAAATTAAAAAATAAAAAAAATTCAAAAACACAAAAATATGTTTATTTCTTATGTTTTTGTTTTCTGTTTCGTACGCCGCTACATGCGAGCGAGTTTGAGTTGTTACAGGTATTATTGTAGGTTCCCAGCCGGATCTACACGAGATATCTCGTTCTACGTAGGTGCGGAATCCCTACGTAAGACGTTACGAGCGTAGAAGACGATACGAGTTAACACAATCGAACACACGTTACAATAAACAAATACTCGTTATATTGCAACCTTAAACACGTGATATCAATCACTGATTACAGGACTCTCTGACTCGTAAACTTGAATAATAAAACTTCTTATTGATCAAGCCGTAACCTAATCAATATATATCACGACAACTTCGCCTGGCATGTTCAGGCGAAGTTGTCCCTAACTTCGCTTGTCTAACAAGTTCGCCTATATCAGCGAACTTGTTAGCTAACTTTGCTTACATCAAATACAAAACATTACAAACTCGATTACAGACACTAGACACTAAACTACTGACATCATGCACCAACAGACTCCCCCTTGGCAGTAGCTTCATCTCTTTATCTTCAAGCACGTGTCTTGTAATCTTCAACAATCTTGAATCTTCATCTTTAAGCATTCACTCCTTCTCGTACACATACCGAAACAACTCTTTGATATTTCATCGCTTCGTCTTTCCAAGCAGGAATATAAAAGATTTTCTTCTCATTCAGCACCTGTAGATCAGCTCGAGACAGGTTCACTAGATGCATCGGATCATAGACTCTCAGCAGCTCTTGTTCATCTTCATCTTCCATTACTGCTTCAGCTGTCTCACAATCTACATACCACCACTTCAACTCTTTGAGCACATCCTTGGGCATTTGTTTCATCGGAACTTCTTTCAAACACCGGATCGGTTTATACTTCATAATCATCCAAGGCTTGCCATCTGCTCTCAACCCTCTATCTTTATCTTTGATAAGTTTACCCTTCTGTGGTTTCAGCAGCTCGAACTTCTTTTCCTTTATACTCTCCTTCCATACTATCTTCCCGATGACTCTAGCCATATTATCATCACTTCGATTTATCAATCCCAATCTGGCTAAGTCTTTCACTTCACATTCTGGCAGTGTGTTCAACGATCTCAACATTCTTTTGAAGTACTGAATACCATCATATCTCTTAATCACGAAGAGCCTCAACTGCTCATCGTATATCCAGCAGATAATCCCTTTTCTCACTTCAGCATAGCCTCTAATGTTGTAAGTCTTCTTAAACATAGTAGGGACCGCTGGTTTCTTCGTTTTGACGAACCACTGAGCATATCCTTCTTTCCATCTAGGCTGCTCTTCCCATTCAGTCTCATCATTTCCCATATCTTTACTCATATCTGCGTTATCGACTTCTGGAATCTCATGCTCTACATTCTCTTCTACTATCTCTCCCTCTTCTATCTCATCATCAATCACAATCTGTTCACCAATCTTCTCTATCTCATCACTCGGTAATACATCATCATCACACATAAAGTTATCATCCATCTCCTCAACCTCCACTACCACCACATCATCACCACCAGCTGCAGTTGTCGACTCCCCCTGAGTTGTGGAAGTCCCAAGAGCTTGTACAGTTCTTGGCAACTCACCACCTGCACCTTTCGATGCATTGGGATCATCGTCTCGATCATTTCTCCTCTTGGTCCTCAACTCATCGCCTTTACAGCTCGTCTCCCCCTGAGATGCCAAGAACTCCTTCAGAGCATCTATGATTTTTCCATGTTCTACCAGCAGGGACGACTGCATCTGATTCTCTGCAACTAGGCGTTGAATAGCCTGGGTCAGGATAAGATTAATCCTTGACTGCTCTGCCACGACCCGTTCAAGTGCTGCTATTCGTTCTGAGTCTGATAAGGTTGCATCGAAATCAAACCTCAGATGTGATATATCTTGAGTGTACTGAGGAGGGATTTCCGATGTAACCGGGACCTCAGAAGTAGACGTAACCGCAGGTGGTATCGTCACCGATAACCCTGCAGTGGCCACAACCGTCGACTCAATAAAATGTGCCACGACCTCCGTTGGAGTAAGAGTTGGAGGTGGCAACGATACGATTTCCGGAGCCGAAAGTTGAAATGAAGTGAGTGGGAGGCCAAATAAGGATGAGGTAGCCACCACGGGAATGTCCGTGGCGCTTGGCCTTGTAACCTGTAATGATGAGGGAACCATTATCATACCGGACAGTGCGGGTGGGGTGAAACGTACCACCCTCGAGCTCTCACCGGCTCCCGATCCTGCACCTATCCGTTCCCTTCTTGATCTCCGGATCAACTGTTGAACTTCTTCTTCATAGTCTGACTCGCTATCATCATCAGTTCTCTTCCTTTTCCCATGAGTCCGTTCATGTGTTACCAAAATCCGTCTTGCTTCGGTCAATTCATCATCAGAATCTGAGTCAGCCACCGTTGTAGCTGCCCTAGTAACATTCACACCCGAAGCTTGTTCAACCGAGACCTGTACATTCTCCTCTGGATCAACCCTCTCCATGTCAAAAAATCCTTGACCGCCAAACTCTGCGTCAAGGTCAACGTTCTCCTCCGGTGACACAACTGGAGCATCAGGTATAGCTTGAGGTGCTCCTGCCTGTTGTGGTGCCGGGTCCCGAAACTCGTCCCCACGAGCAGGCACATACCCCGGGTTGATCAAGTACCCAAATAGTGGAGTATGCCGAGGACGGAGCTCAGGTTTGCTCCTCGCACTGGAGGATCTGCATTGGGCAAAGATCCTTTTGCTCACACTTTCTACGTATCGGATTGGTCGGCGCTGAGGTAGCGTTGGAGCAACATGATTCAAGATCATTTGGAGAAATCTTGGATACATGATAAATCTCTCACGTGCCACCGCTCTTCGTTGTCGATCGATCTCGTAGAAGACTATCTGACTAAAGCTGTAACGCTTATTATAAGTCAGAGCAGTCATTGCCGACTGCATGGTCGCGCGCATGCCATCAGTGCCCGCCTTTCTCCCTGACATGCAAACAATCATGACATGCATGAGAAAGCGCCACTGGTCAAGTAAAAACCCCTTCCTTCTCTGCGTATCTCCCAAGGGACCTGAGTATCCCATCCTCAAAAACGCTCCATCTCGGAAAGGAGCTACAAATTCTGTCTGGTCATCCCTCGTATCATCTCCAAAACGTAAAGCCGCCCGGATCTGTTCAGATTAGAACTGAACAATGTGATTGTTGACTGTTGCTCGCATCACCGAGGGCTCGACCCTACAATCATATTCCACGGTCTGCCAAAAATCCTCAATGTTTGGCAAGGATATTGGCAGTGTTGTCGTAATCGCGTGGAATATACGCGAGCGTAGTAGGAACGTGATGATTTCACGGAAATCATCAACTCCGCTCGCCTCCGGGTCTAATGTTATATACATGTTGTGACCCGGGAAGAACTGTCTCTGGTTATCACCACCGTCATCACCGCCTGCACCACCTATAGCAGCCATATCTGCACCAAACAGACTAAGTTAGATAAGCGACAAAGCAAATCACAAGTTCGCCTGTTACCATGAGCGAAGTTGTGATCTTTTCAGTATAGGCGAAGTTAAAGATGGGGCGAAGTTGGGAAACAACTTCGCTTCAACTTTAACTTCGTCTGTTAACTGTTAAGTAAAAAAGTCCAGGCGAAGTTAATGGTAACTTCGCCTAACCACAACATCGCCTCATAAACTGTTTCAAAAATAATTATCAGGCGAAGTTAAACCTCAGGCGAAGTTACGGACAACTTCGCCTAAACTGTAACTTCGCCGAATATGAAACGACATCAGTTAGGTTTATCGAACGACGTGATTTGGTCAATTTTGAGCTTGCGGATCTCGTAAAACTTGATTTAATGACGATTTAGACGATTAGATTGATTATGAACACGTAAAGATACGTTTGAAAATCGGTTGTTAAGGGTTCGAAAAATGAGAACGTGAATCGGGTCGAATCGACCGATGATAAACGTTAATGAACATGATTAATCGATTCGATTACCCTACACACCTTTAAACACGGATTAGAAACTGGAATAAGAACACAGATGAAGATCGATAAGTTCGCTGTGGGTTTAGAGGTTAAGTTCGCTGGATAAGTTCGCTGGGTTTTGAAAATAATGAACCAGTTTGACCTTTAATTTCCTTTATATAGGGTCAAAATTATACAGGCGAAGTTGTGGATAACTTCGCCTAATGCAGGCGAAGTTATGGACAACTTCGCCGGTATTAAAATTTTCAAAACAAACCCCTATAATTTGAACAATTTGCAATTAAGTTTTAAAAACAACCTTTAATGTGTTAAATGATACGATCAAGACCAAGTAACCAGATATAAAATCATACAACTACATAAGTAGAAAAATTTTAAAATTTAAAGTACACGGGATCAAATTTCAGTCTCGATAGGAACTACCATGTTTTAGAAAAGATCCGAACAGGAATCATACTAACTACGTGACTGTCACACAGATCCGTGTTCAGCTTTATTATGACATAAAAAAACAGGTTGTAAGCAGGTAAATGACTTAGAATGGTTTTCATCGTTTCTGTGATACGGGTTAGGTTCAATTAAGCTCAAAACTTAAGTGGGCAACAACTCAGAGATTATGATGCCTCCTATCTATTCTCAAAGCGTATTTGGCTTTCCCCAAGTCACCCCGAGTTGACCTCGACCCGTAGTGTCTGATTAAATAGTAGGAACTCTTCGATCTTTGGACTCTTAATCCCGTTCTCTATCTTGCATCTTGATTGAGAAGTCTTATCATTATGAACTCTATAATGTCTCAATAACTATTTTTTTTTTTAAGTATTTACACAAACTTCAGATAAACTACTGCAAGTCCCGAATCTGGATCACCGCAGTTTCTTGACACGCTATCTTCACGGGAATCAGAACACTCACGGGCTCGTGTATGACTGGGTAATCGCTTTTCTGCCTATCATTCGGAAAGATATATATGGAGACATGCACAATTGTTAAGAAGTTTCCACGTAAAATCGAGTAGATTTAGTTAGTATCACTTCTACTTTTATGCACCATAAAAAGCTACCATGACATACAATGACTGTTCTAAAGTCTTTTAGGCCTAATAACTTCACTAGTTAAGCACACAGAATCAGTATATCTATCACTTTCCAAGGTTGGATCAATTTTCTGTTAAACATAGTAAAGGAACTTCTTACGAAGTAGTAGACTTGAAAAATAATTTCATCTCCCGGAAAAATTTTTAACTTCAATCGCCCCGATCAAATTGAAGTTTTCAGGTAAACGGCTATCCCGAAGATCCAATGGATCAGCTGGACCGACCACATACAAGTATGTGTCCTTCTAACTAAGTATGATCGACTAATTTTCAGCGAAAGAATAAAAACACATCATAAACCGCCCCGATCACTTTCAGTCATCTGGTTAATGGCTATCCTTATATTCAACAAGTAGAAATGAGGACCAAACATATCCGAAGATATGTCCTTCAAACTGAGGCAACCGACATAATTCTAAGCGATAGTGACCTTTTTTTTTTTTTTAATAAAGATAAAAACACGGTTACTCGGGATTGATCATCCCATTCAGTTCAACAAGGTTTTGAAATCTAGTTTTGTCAAACGCTTTCGTAAACATGTCAGCGAAATTATTTAGCGTATCAACCTTTTCGAGCATAATCAGTTTCTTCTCAGCACAATCCCGTATAAAATGATGACGGATGTCAATATGTTTAGTTTTACTGTGTTTTACGGGATTGTTAGTTACTGAGATAGCAGCAGTATTATCAATGCAAATAGGAGTATGAGTGAAATTCAGACCGTAATCGCGCAACTGTTGTTGAATCCAAAGAACCTGGGAGCAGCAGTTAGATGCTGCCATGTATTCTGCTTCACAGGTTGAAATCGCGACTGAGGTCTGCTTCTTGCATTGCCATGACACTAATCTGCCACCAAGAAACTGACATCCACCTGTAGTTGACTTCCGACTCTGATTGCACCCTCCATAATCAGAATCTGTGTAGGCGACCAACTCCAAGTCTCCTCCTCTCGTGTACCACAACCCCAGCTTAGGCTTGCCTTTGAGATAACGTAGAATCCTCTTCGCACCCTTCAAGTGAGATTCCTTTGGGTTTGCCTGAAAGCGAGTACAAAGACAAACAACAAACATTATAGCAGGCCTAGAAGCAGTTAAGTACATTAAAGAACCTATTATTGCCCGATATTGAGTTGGGTCCACGTCTGCATCGTTGTCTGAATTAGCACCCAATTTGTGGTTGACGCAGACTGGAGTATCGTATGGAGTGCTGTCCTCCATCTTGAAGCGTTTGAGAACATCATGGACATACTTAGTCTGATGAATGAACATCCCATCTTTCTTCTGATCAACCTGCAGTCCTAAAAAGAATGTTAGTTCACCCATAGCACTCATTTCAAATCTCTTCTTCATGACGGCCTCAAACTCCTGACACATGGCGACTTTTGATGCAGCAAAGATGATGTCGTCCACGTAGACTTGCACCAGTAGAAAGTCGCTCCCTTTTCTTTTAAAGAACAAAGTGCTATCAATCTTTCCCCGTTCAAAACCATTCTCAAGCAAGTAGTCGGATAACAATGAGTACCAGGCACGAGGTGCCTGATGTAGTCCATACAGTGCTTTACTTAGCTTGTATACGTGATCGGGAAAGTCTGGGTCAGGAAAACCCGGAGGTTGCTCAACGTACACAACCTCATCGACTTTACCGTTAAGGAAAGCACTCTTCACATCCAACTGAAAAACCTTCATCTTCTTATGTGCAGCAAATGCCAAAAACAAACGAATGGCCTCCAATCTTGCCACAGGAGCAAACACCTCAGTGTAATCAATCCCCTCTTGCTGATTAAAGCCTTTTACAACTAGCCTCGCCTTGTTCCTGATAATAATCCCTTTCTCATCTCTCTTGCATTTGAAGACCCATTTTGTGCCAATCGCATGCACATTCTTTGGTTTTGCAACCAAGTTCCATACCTCCATCTTTTTAAACTGGGCTAATTCTTCTTGCATGGCTTCGACCCACGAGTTGTCCTTGAGAGCCATTTGATAGTTCTTTGGTTCAATCTGGCTGATGAAGCAGGTGTACAAGCATTCGTTGATTATGCCTGAATCTTTAATGCTTGTATAAACACATGTGTGCTCATTCAAGCTTTGTCTTGTTTGTACACCGTCGGACAGATCACCTATCACATTCTCCAATGGGTGATTTTTGTGAACTCTCGTAGTCGGAACCGCACTGACATCCAGATTGTCTTCCAGGTTCGAAGGTAGCTCATCAGTGGGTGATTGTTGTTGAGAGTGAAACGGATTGAAAAATTCTTCTTCAGTGGAGGCAGCAGGGGTATTGACAGCATTTGATGAGGAAGGCTGACATTCATCATACTTCGGTCTTTGCACATAATTGTCTTCCTCATCAAAAATCATCTTCGAAGCAATTCTTTCATCTACTTCTGCACAATCCAAATAAGGTATATTAAAAGATTTGAAAAGTCTATCATAGTCGAAAACCCCAGCGGGTCCCGTGCTTGGTTTTGGTGATTTGTAACTTGTGATATCAGTGTTACAGACCACCTCAACCTTGCTGGTCGATGTATTAAAGACTCGTCTGTTGGGAGTCCCAACAACGTATCCGACTAAGATTCCTTCGTCGGCTACTTCACCAAATTTAGAATTTGCCTTTAATATCGAACACGGGGACCTGAATGGTACAAGACCACTCAAGTTGGGCTTTCTCCCATGCATAAGTTCATAACATGTTTTATTTAATCTTTTAACGGTTAACACTCGATTAAGGATATAACAGGCTGTTGCAACAGCTTCAGCCCAGAACACCACAGGAAGTTTCGAATCAGCCAGCATGGTTCTGGCTCCTTCAATTAACGTTCTGTTCTTCCTCTCAGCCACTCCATTTTGTTGCGGAGTATACGGAGCGCTGAACTGATGTTCGATTCCTTTCTGTAAGCAGAAGAGCTCCATCTGATAGTTCTTGAACTCAGTCCCATTGTCACTCCTGATGAATTTAACTCTTTTTCCCATAATGTTCTCAACTTTGGTAATCAAATTTATTACCATCTGAACCGTTTCATCCTTTGACTTCAGGAAATATACCCAAGAGTATCGAGAGAAATCATCAGTGATCACCAAGCAATACGATGTTCCCCCTAGACTTTTTACATTCACGGGACCAAAGAGATCCATGTGAAGTAGGTCTAGGGTACTGACTATTGAGTTAACCTTCTTGGTGCGATAGGATTTCTTGTTTTGCTTTCCCTTTTTGCACGATAAGCATTGATCTTCAAAGTTGAAATTCTTCAAGGGAACACCCAGCACAAGCCCATTCTTGACAAGGTAGTTCATTTTTCGAAGATGAATATGCCCCATTCTCCTATGCCATAATTCGGACTCCGATTCAGTTGCTTTCGACAGAAGACACGATTCTTCTGTGGTCATCTCAGTCGACCTCATGTCCATTATATACGTATTCTTTTCTCTTGTAGCCTTCATAACAATCCAATCCTCTGGTATCTTGAAACCAGGATATAGCACGATCGCTTCATTCTTGGTGAAATGCACGGTGTAGTCTTTGTCACAAATCTGCGAAACACTCAGCAGATTGTGCTTCAGTTCTTTAACAAAATTTACTTTCTCTAACGTCATCTTTCCGTTAGTCACCGTCCCAATTCCTGTAATCCTACCACCGCTCTCTCCAGCGAAACTCACTCTTCCTCCCTGAACAGGTTTCCAATCGTGTAACAAATTCTTGTTACCCGTCATGTGCCGGGAACAGCCGCTATCCACAACCCATTGATTGTTTGCAGCCCTGTTCAACTGTTCCTGCACGATTAAAGCAGATGATTAAAATCTGGTAACCCAAGACCTATTGGTCTTGGGTCGATACATCCCGTACCTTGGCTATCCAAAGGTAGTATCAGAATAATTTCTGTAAGTCCTGAAAGCATACCTTCTTGGAGATTGACTATGAGGCCATCCAAACCTTCTAGAATTAAGTGAATTATTACTTATGGTTTGGTTGTTAGCAGTGAAAAACTGAGATCTTTTTCTTTGAAAACCTGAATTAGTCCAATTTCTGAACTTTGATGAGTTTTCAGTTTTACCACTATTATAGTTACTGTTAGATCTGTTTTCAGTTTTTGAAGGCCTCACACCTCTGAATCTCTGCTTCAGAGGGCAATCAGCAATTAGGTGTCCTAATTGATTACATCTGAAACAACTCCTTTGTTCAACTTTCTTTTCAGTAGTTGTTTTAGATGTTGAGGCTGTATTACTGCCCGTTTGTCTCACATATGGTGGGACATACGGGTTTAGTGGAGATTTCTTTTCATTTGTTTTATGTTTCTCTCCACTTTTTGGTAACACTGCCTTTTCTTTTGTCTCACACGACTCAGATGACTTGTCCGAGTTTGATGAGACAGGACTTGGAGCAGAAATCTTAACATTTGAAACAGGCTTACTTGTTTCGCCTTTACTAACTTCTGGTTCTTTACTAGTTACCTTAACCGGAAATGTCTGACTATAATCAACATCAACAGATTTCTGATTACTAGGATCATAAGTGTAATTATGATTGTACGGTGGCGGAACTTCATGATATCCAATTCCTCCCCTTTTAACTGGGGAACCTTGATCACTAACGAGGTGATCAAGTATAGCGGTGGAATTTCTAAATTTCTCAAGTTTCCTGTTAAGTTCCACCACTTTCACCTGGTGATCAGCTATCTGTTTATCCCTTTCAGCTATTAGTTTGGTTTTTTCTTTTAACACTTCATAGCTCAGATCAATTACTTTAATTTTTTCAGCTAGATTTGCTTTAAGACTTCTAATATCTTTTTCACTAGCTTTTATTTTTACTTTATAACTATTTTCTCTAGCTTTAGTGAAATGATGTTCTTCTTTTAAGGTTTTAAATTGAGCATCCAAACTAACATACTGATCAGTTATAGTTGTCAATTGTTCAGACAAATTTTCACACTTAGTGCAAGGGAGTTTAGTACTTACCTCGGTGAGCTGATCTTTCACATCTGCCATACAAGCTTCATTTTGAGCCTCTGCCATGTAAGCTTCACTTTCGCCAGTCACTTCCTCAGTATCTGCAGTTTCGATGTTCGCCATATTGGCCTGTTCGAACACTTCTTCAACATGCAGATTCCAGTTATATTCCCCATTCTGTCTGGAAATCATGGCTCTATTACCATTACCACCCCCATTCTGGTGTGTCGACCTGTTCTGACTACGTTCAACTCTCTCATTCTTGCACTCCTTCGCAAAGTGGCCATTCTGTTGACAGTTGTATCAGCGCACCTTTGACTTGTCAAAACCTGGTCTCTCACCAACAGACTTCCTTCCTGTCTTCTTCATAAACCTCTTAACCCTTCTCACAATCATCGCCATCTGCCACTGCAGATCCATCTCTTCCAGATTATCAGCATCGATCTGATCATAGTCTTCCTCCAATATTGCTGGATCAACAATCTTACCCTGAATGTAATTTTCATACGAAGCAATAAAAGATGCATAGAGAGCAAACTGCTGTTTAGCAGATTTAACACTCATGGGCATCTTTGAGTAGTTGTTGTTCGAAACACTTGGGGAAAAACTACTCTGGGTTGCTTGAGGTTTAGAAGCATTTGATCCTCCAGCTACAAAGCACACATCACCATTCATGTTGAGAAATACATGACCTTCATGTGTTGAGTTAGCGCCCGACTCTCCCTTTGAGTAGTAAGCAGACGAATCAGACTTCGAACTTGAACTTGTATTAACCTTTGCACCACACATTCCTGGATCTTGAACCTGATCAGTAGGTGTCTCTTTTTGATCCATGTTTAGTTCAAAAGTTCGTAGCTTGTTAACTGCTGTTTCCAGGTCATAGTCAGCAAAGTCTTTGTCTTCTCTCATCAACACAGTGTACATCTCCCATTTTGGTGGGAGAGCATCAAGAAGCTTTTCAACAATTTCATCTTCTTTGTAAGCAATTGAATAATTGTTGAGTTCGGTCATCAGATGATAATATCTAGTGATGATATCATCAAGTGATTCATTCTTCAAGTACTTGAAGACCGAGAATTGGGTTTTAAGTAGTTTAATCTTTGAAGCACGAATTCCCACATTACCCTCAAAACGGTTTTCAAGAGCTTCCCAAAGCTCCCTAGCAGTCTTATACTTTCTGAAGGTGTGTAGAATCTCTTGTGGAAGAGCCATAGTAATCGCAGCATGAGCTTTGCTTTCAGCCTCATACATTTTCTTCTCTTCTTCTTCTTCCATCTCTTTGTATTTCTTTATCTGATCACGACCCTCATACTCAGCAGTAGGTGGAATGTAACCATCTTGTATGCATACCCACATCTTAGCATCTTGGTACTTGACATATTGTTCAAAACGATCTTTCCACGCTACATAATCGGTTTTCTTAAGCATCTTCGGTGCCTTTGTAGCCGAACCCGCTTCCACTTCCATCTTAACTAGTTCCGTAATGTTGATTGAAGACATCTTTCACGAAACACACAGAAACCCGAAAAATAAAAATTTTATTTTTAACAGTACTGTAGGCGAAGTTGTGGATAACTTCGCTTAAGTCTGAACTTCGCTGATTCTGAACTTCGCTTTCTTTTTAAATTCACCTGATTTGGCGAATTTGTAGATAACTTCGCTTAAGGTAAGCGAACTTGTGAAGTAGGTGAAGTTGTGGGTAACTTCGCTGATATAGGAGAACTTGAGAAGGTAGGCGAAGTTGTCGATAACTTCGCTTAACCTTATATCTTCGCTGAAACCCTACGAACAGTGACGACAACTTCGCCTGATGAACACGATGAATATGCAGGTTAGTTTTCTGGATTTTAAGAGGTCTGTGAAGGTGTTATGGGTTGTTTATGATTGTAGGAGATGAGTATAACACAAAAACTCAGAAAACTCGTCCCGCGAATAGTCGAACGGAACGGTTTCTACACCCGCGTGATAATCCCGAACCACACAATCGAGCAAAAGCTTTGATACCAATTGTAGGTTCCCAGCCGGATCTACACGAGATATCTCGTTCTACGTAGGTGCGGAATCCCTACGTAAGACGTTACGAGCGTAGAAGACGATACGAGTTAACACAATCGAACACACGTTACAATAAACAAATACTCGTTATATTGCAACCTTAAACACGTGATATCAATCACTGATTACAGGACTCTCTGACTCGTAAACTTGAATAATAAAACTTCTTATTGATCAAGCCGTAACCTAATCAATATATATCACGACAACTTCGCCTGGCATGTTCAGGCGAAGTTGTCCCTAACTTCGCTTGTCTAACAAGTTCGCCTATATCAGCGAACTTGTTAGCTAACTTCGCTTACATCAAATACAAAACATTAAAAACTCGATTAAGACACTAGACACTGAACTACTGACATCATGCACCAACAATTATTATGCGCATGGTAGCTCTGATGGCGTTTTGGAACTGGTTCACCCGAGGTTGCGGCCGTGAATGAAATGCTATACGGTCGTTCGTTCGAGTCATAAACAGCTAATGAAGAATCTACATCTAAACCAGGGGAGTAACCCGTTCTCTATTTTAATTTTTGTTCTTTCAAGTTTTAATTTTATGCTTTACGTTTTATTTTTATTTTATTTCTTTTCCTTGTTCTCATCGAGGACGATTTCGTTCTAAGTGTGGGGATTGGAATTTATTTTACTTAGTTGAAGAAAAAAAATTAAAAAAAAATAAAAAAATTTTAAAAAAATAAAAGGTTTTCACTTGTTTTTTGTTTTCGTATGTTGATGTTAAAAAAAATATAATAAAAAAAAGAAAAAAAATGTCCCTTGTTTTTAGTTTCTTTTGCATTAAAGTGGGAGATGATGATATTTATCGGAAATCAGTTTTTCAAACTACTAATAATATGAGATAAATCAAAGAAAACGCACTTACCTTGGGATGTGTCGGTAGGCTCAGCCTTGAAAATGAAAGGGCAAATTTGATAAAATGGTTAAACGGAAATCTTTTGTGGGTAAAGCGTTTTGTCCGTGGAAAATAAGCAATGAAAGGTCGGGCCATACTCAAGCCTCAAATTTTGGTATGAAAAAGTGGAAATATCATGAGTTTTTAAAAATTAGAATACGTTATCATATGATGCTTGGGTAGGTTTAACGTTAGAGTATGCCGTGTAGCCTGTGATATAAATCTTAAACTGCTAGTTTAGTGTTTTACACCTCATTGGCGTATGGTTTTATAACCTTAAATCCTGTATTGATGGGATGCTTCGGGTCCGGAGACCATGGGTCTGTATGCAATCTATTTATCTGGGTATTCACAATTCCTAAGTGGGGTTGTGGAGATTTAAAAATAACGCCAAAGAGCAAACCCCTATTAGTCTATAAACATGATCACAAAAAGTACAAAAAGTACAAATACACTACAGACTTGATCATCCACGTTGTTAGCCATGTGGGGTCCCCTTGCTCGCGTCTCATTACCATTAAGAAACGGACCACAAGGGACACGCTACATGTAAGCCCTACAGATGAAATTTTGCATACTCACCAATGGTGGTGGATTTGGGGTATTGCTTGATAACGGGGGTATGTCATGTTGTGGGGAACACTAGCTATTAATAAATTGAACCTTAATCGTATATAATAGCTGCTTGGTAGACTTTGATGCTTAAGCTTAGGTGGATAAACAATACCCTTGATTGTCTTAACTATTCATAAATATTGAGCAACAAAGTTTTAATTCTGCTAATTTTGAGGTTTAAGTCAAGTTGGGGTGGTCTGGTCCGGTAAAAGCAGAAAATAAGCGGGTCTTAATTGTGTAAACCACTGTGTAATATTATTGTCGGATTTTATTTGTCCCGGTAAAGATTAAGGCATGGGTTTAGGTGGACAACAATATCGATAATCGCGGTTTTTGCGTTTTTCTGAGTTTTAAAAATTTAACCTATATGTTTGATTTAACTTTGATTTTCCGATTTTGATCCAACTGCATTAGACTTTTTCAGGGACGAAAAAGGTTTAAGTGTGGGGATGTTTGATGTGTTGTAAAACACATTTACTTTCCGTATCATTTTTATCATGTTTTAATTGCTTTTTAGTATAATTATTAAGTTTTATGGTTTGTTTATGCTTAATGTTACAAAGATGATTGTTTACTTGTAGGTTATGAGGTGTTGTGGAAAAAGCGTTAAATTTGAAGAGTTTAGGGGCTTAATTGTTCAACTTTCAAACTTATAAGTCAAGGCCCGACCCAAGCCCACATCTTAAAAGCCTTTTATAATATTATATGAAGTTAATTAAAAAAATTTCCAGCCATTATTCAGCAAAAAAACCCGAAATCAAAAGAAAACCCTAACTCCACATCAGGTTGCGATCGGAACAGGCAAGAAGGAAGAAAAAAGAGAAGAACCGGCGGCTGTGGCGGCTGGAGAGGAAGGATAACATCAAGGGGCATCTTGTGCAGCTTCTAGGCATCAATAACAATCATAAATCTCAGCCATACTTGATAGTAATTGTCCTTAATCTTTATTTTTTGTTCAAGAACCCTAACTTTGTTGAATAGATCTTTTGCTTTTAATTGTTTTGCAATTGATTGATAGTTTGACTTGTGATTGATTGTTTTTGAATCTTGAATGAATTTGATAATGTTTAAGTTGATGTTTGTGATGTTTTTCTTAAGTATGCATGGCTGTCCAAATATCATGAGTAGCTAAACTTGCTTGTTCTACCTAGGATAGATGAGTGTTGAGTAGTTTAGACTTGTTTAATGGATTGTTAATGTTCAAGACTTGAATTTTTGATGTAAAGTTTAACTAAACCATAAATTAGATTGTGTGTGATGGTTGTGTTTTATGTTTTATTACTTATAATCCTCTTGCATTAGTTAATTGAATTAGTTTTGATTAATTGATTGCTTGTTAGACTCTTGACTTGGTGTTTAGGGTTTATTTGCGGGGTGTACAACCGTAGAGATAAGTGGGTAATATAATCATCTAAAATCAGTTAAAATACACCTTCTTTGAGACCGAGAGGTGATAAGAAGTAATATTGTCTCGTTGCTTTTACTTGTTAGAATTAAGACCGCGCGAGAGCGGGTTTTTGTCTTGTCAAGTTTGAGTGTTTATGTGCAATTAGTTAGTTTAATTTGGGTTAAGTTAAATTGTTCCTCTATCCTTGGTGACATAGTATTTGTCTCCATTAGGATAGTGTGTCGGTGAGACCGAGAGCAGAGTCGGCATTTGAACACGTTAATAATTGTTTTTCCGGTTTATTCTTTAAAATCAACTAAGATAAGTTAGAGTTTGTTAGAGAGACTGAGAGGTAATTTGACTTTCTTAAACAAGTTTTAGTTGTGTCATCTTTTATAACCGGTGTCGTGAATATTTTCAATCCGTTGTCTTGTTATTTCTATCAACATGAATCATTCCTAGGTAGACGTTATTATATATTGAATTTAAACCGAAGTTTTCTAAAAGTGTTTTGTCAAAAGTTTTCAATTAGTTAAGTTAAGTAGTTAAATCAATTTTAAATATTAAAAATCAATTAAATATTTTGGTAAGTCTTGGTCAGAGTTTAGTAATTATAAACGCTTTCACGTGTCTTCGAGTTCGATATCCGGACTATCCTCATCTGTGCTATACGCGATCGGTACACTTGCCGTTTGTGTGAACTAAGATAGGTTGTTTGGTTTTTTAAAGCTTAGTTGTGACTTGTGTTTTATTTATATATATATTTTCGCACATCAAACGCCGACATTTTATATTGCACTTCGGCCATGAGTTTTTGTTGTTCACCTTCTAACCAAGCCATTACTTCTGTAATGGTAGGGCGAAGGGTGGACGCATCAACGATACCTTCGCCACTACCCATTACATCAACCACTTCGAAATTCTCTTAGTTGGACTTCGACTGTGGGCCAACCTCTTTGGCGGGAGTTTTGCCACTCATCTGAATCAAGAACGAAGTGTGTTAAGTTTTACTGTTCTAGCAATATGCACAGATGGCGCCAATGAAGAAACACAAATCCACCCTTTAGGTCTAACAAGTTAGTCCAAGGGTAGTGGTTAAGTATCTCCCACGATGGATTAGAATCCTTCTTGGCGCAGATGAGAGTTTCTTGCAAAACAAATTATCGTGAGCTCGTTACGAGGAATGAGGGGGGGGGGGATTCTCTCGTAACCACCCTCCGGCGTGAGAATCAGTACTTGTTGTATGATGGAAATATACTGAGACAGAGTTGGAATATTGGATCGTGGATCCTTACCGTTTGGTGGTATTCTAGTATTTATAGCCGGAGTAGAGAGAGTGTGGTCAACTGCCTTGTCAGGCTTTCCACCAATGATATTCCCCATTCGTGCTATTGTGGAGGTTGGTGGACGTTATGGCCTTTAGACATTGACGTGTTGTACTATTTTGTACCGTTAGTTATGTGTTGTTCATCTCCCATTGGTTGGTGATATTCCCGATGTATATTATTCCTTTTTGTCCCATGCTGGTGGAGATCTTGGCGCTACCATTCCCGATGTGTCAGGGTATGTTTATTATATTCCGCCATGTTTGTTGCGCCATGCTGTCCGCCTGGCGCTTAATTTCTCCACTCAGTGAGACCTTATATTATTTTGGGGTGGGTTTAGTACCTTACCTCTACACATACATACATACATACATACATACATACATACATATATTATTAACACGTATACATATATGTATATACTAGGATTTATCCCCCTGTATTACGGGGGTTGTTTACATTTTTCATTTATAATATTTATATATTTTTTGGATTTTAATTTTATTTATTGCAAGGAAGTTAGTATAATATATAGGGTTTGATTATGAAAAGGTTTTACAAATAAATGAGATGTTATAACCCCTTTAAAAGCTATTTGGGTTTGGTGAGACCCGTCACCCGCTTAGTTTTTTACTATAAAATTGTTTTTTAATTAAAAATAATATCTTTATTTATAAAAAATGGATATTAATATTTAGTATATTCCTATTTTATTGGATTTTCATATCACATATATGGTAAGATTAATTTTTAATTTAATGAGATGTTATAATCCATTTAAGGTTTATCTTAGTTTGGTGAGATTCATACCCGTGGATTCGAGTCAAATGCATGAGAAGCATCGATTTACAAAGAAAACAATCTGTTGACTTGAGAGAATGTGAGAAGCAATCAAAAAGCTTTTTAATGTTTTTTTATATATATTTAAGATACATGTTATTTTTTATAAACATATGTACAATTAAGATACATGATAATGTACATATGTGTATATTATGTAACTGGAGATTAAATGATAATATACATATACGTATAATTTAGCAAAACCGAGATTTTATTATGAAACCGGGATGCTAGATAAACGGTTTTTTAGTTTTAACAAATTTTTGTTTTATAATTTTTTTAATATTTTTTTGAAGGGGTTTTTATAGTCAAATGATTCTCAAAGTTCTCAATTTCAAAAAGTTTTCTTAGGATTCTCATCCTATATACAATATGAATATATGTTTTTAACAAAAACAATTAAAATGTTTTTTTTTTAATTTTATCATGCGGTATATACGTTTTATAAGTTTTGTTGTTTCCTTTTTAGAAACTACATAATTGTTCTTACTATATAGGCATGTGTGTTTATGGATTTGATGGATTTTATTCCCAACTTAAAACAAATAACATATTTTTTGTTTTCAATAGGATGTCACTGTTAGGCCTCGATCCCGGTGCCCTACTTTGATATTGGATTTACTCATAAACACAGTTCTAAATACAAGAGTGAATTAAAACTTTTGCAGAATATAAAACTTTCATTAAACATTACATATTAATTCATAAACATGTCTTAAAGAATATCATTGTCTTTCAAGATTAAAACATCATTTCATAAAAGCGTCTCAAGTCTTCCGATTCCAGCTTCTTATTCTTCTGCTATGTGCCCCACTCAAGCTAGCTGCCTCATTCTACTCACCTACATGCATACTAAAAGTCAGCTATGCTGAGTGAGTTCTAGTTAATCAGGAAACATATAATACATTCTCATACATTCACGTATACGTACCCGAAGATACATATTCATACTTAACCGAACCTCATTCCTGACACTTTATAGTTGACCATTGCATAATATCTATTAGAAGAACAATTACTATCACTTCATAGAAGTTACAACTTGAATCACCCATAGAAGGGTCTATATAAACTATCCATAAATGGATCCCTAGATATTATCCATCGAAGGATCCTTAACGTTACCCATAGAAGGGACCCTATATAATTTCCATAAAAGGACCACTATACTTTATCCATAGAAGGAACTCTATACCTGATCCATAGAAGGAACCATATACATTGTCCATAGAAGGTACTCCATAGAAGGAACGCATTCTCAATTATAAAATATCCGTATAAGGAACGCTAATAAGGATCACAGTCCTTATTTACGCTACCACATATCGAGTCTAGGTCTCATAGTAGTTTAGACGGATTTTCCATCCTACCTTACTATGCCGAACGTAGATCTCACATACCATTCATGCACCTGCTTACACATACCTCACATATACGATAATTATATCGTAGCATACGAACACTCTAGGCGTTCTTCACATCATTCATCTAACAACCATACTCCCTGATGATACGTGCTTATCCGAAGATCGTTCACGCACTGACAAGAATTCATTCATAACATTCATACATACTATCACACAATTCATCATAGCATACACTTACCATTTAAGGTAAGTGTATTAACATTCACATTGAGTATGCACACATCCCTAAAAACATAACAAGGAAGTGGGGCTAGAAACTCACCTGTCTCCGGTCTCTTTCTTAGGTAAAACTGATTCCTTTCTTCAATTGAGCATGGCTAACTGTATATCAATTACACGTATCAATTTCCTAATCCTATAATCTTTATTTAGGTTGCATCAGAATTGGTTAAGTCTGGTCTATTCCAATATCATTGTATTTGAATATCATGTATTCGAATGGTATTAGAATACATTTGCATTAGCATACATTTTTATTCTAATGGCATGTGATTAGAATATATTTGTGCTATCATTCAACTTGTATTAGAATACCTTTGTATTCGAATGATATATGATTAGAATACATTTGTATTCTAATGATCATATTGTGTTCTAATGATCATAATGTATTCGAATGATCACATTGTATTCGAATGATGATATTGTATTCGAATGATCATATTGCATTCGAATGATCATAATGTATTCGAATGATCATATTGTATTTTAATGATCATATTGTATTCTAATGATCAAGTTGTATTCGAATGATCCCATTGTAGTCTAATGATCATATTGTATTCGAATGATCACATTGTATTCTAATGATCATGTTGTATTCGAATAATCACATTGTATTCGAACATATAGATTGTATTCGAAGCATTCCATTATATTCGAACCATCATGATGTATTCTAACATGCCCATTGTATTCAAATTTCCCAATGTATTCTAACATGTCCATTGTATTCGAATTTCTCAATGTATTCTAACATGTCCATTGTATTCGAGCATAACCAATGTATTCGAATATATGGAATGTATTCGAATGACCTGCTGCCATATGTTCCTTTTTATCATTATTTCATTATATTTTAACCTTTATACCCATATTTTCGTATTATATTATCCCATAAACATTTCCATAACTGTTTTCGGCTAAGACCTAGCCCGTCCGTACGTAAAGCTTGAACCTTTATCATCTAAACGTTCTTGGGTTAGATCTAGGGTTTCTTTTATGAACAGTATATAGCCATGAGCTCGTTAAGTCCGTTTTAAACATCAAGTTTGCAAGTTTATGGTTCCTATAGACCCGATCCACTCTAGGGCTAAGTTTTAGGGCAAACCGTTCATAAAAACATAACCTTTATATGTAAAGAACATACGTTTACGCGTTTTTAGGCTATAGTTAGCGTTGGTATTCAACAAGGATATTGTATCTTGCTCGTATACTCAAGATCTATCAATATTTAGCTTAGTTTTGGTCTTGAATCCTTCTTTTAGGTCACGGCCGTAAGAGTGGAGGTGTATGTGTGTGTTTTAGAGTGTGTTGGGAGGATATGGTGTAGATATGGTTAGAAATGGAAAGGATTAGGGTTTAAAGGGTATTTATACTCCTTTAAGCCCATGAACCTTAGGCCCATCTTTCTTTTTTAGTCAATAATTAGTTCCATCTTTAAAGGCCTATCATCTTTTATCAATATTATTTTCTCATTATTATTATTATTATTATTATTATTATTATTATTATTCTACCAACTCAATTAATCCTTCCGACGTAAATAACATATTAAATAATATTTCTTTGAAATTTCGGGATGTTACAGTCACCCTTTCTACTTAAGTCACTAAAGACAACAAAGGACAAATCCACATCCCTCACTTAAAACCAAAGATTTAATTAAATGTGTGGCCATACATTATATAAATTACCCAAATTACATAAATTATAATCTACATAAATTACACAAATTAGCCAACTACACAAGTTATCAAAATTACATCTACATCAATTACACAAATTACTTAACTTACACAAGCTACACAAATTACAGAATTTATGACAGTTACACAAATTACTCAAATTATATCTACACAAACTACTCAAATTACATCACTTACCCAAACTATAGAAATTAAATATATATTATACACAAGATACATAAATTACACAGCACAAATACACAAATTACTCAAATTACCCAAACTATAGAATTAAAAATCCTTTAAAATTAGAAACTCATTTCAAAATTACCAAAATCCATATTATAGTTAAGAAGGAAACATCAGTTTTCGTTAGATCCAACCAAAAAATAAATTAATAAGCAAAAAATTAAACCTCAATTTCATAATACTGACAAAAAATATTTTCAAAATACATATATTCAAAAAACAAAGCATATCTTTAAACAAGTTACGGTTTACAAAATTAAGTTCTTAAACAAAAATTAATTCAATAAATCGATTAAGAATTTAAATCCAATTAATAAACTCTACATCGAATTAATCAACATTAAATCATACTCGAATTCAAGCAAGATAAAAAATACTCGAATAATTCGATTCGTTATTCGATTCGATAAACACCCGTGACCAATTATATTGCTAGATTTCTTGTCGACTATGGCTAACAACTCATGGGCATTTTACATGTCACAAATCCGGTTATAAGCAAACAACCAAAAATAATATAAAAAAGTTCATTCGTATACATATTTCAATTTGTCTACAAGAATTAAAATATACTATTTATTTATATATAAACAATATAAGAACTTAAAAAATTAGATCTTAATTTAATAAGAACTTAAAAGTAAAAATCATAACTCATTTAATATTTATACAACTCAATCTTCTAATTTGGACGACTCATAACTCTATCTAGATCAATAAAGGGTGTCTACCTTATCATTATTTATATATTTATTTATTATTTTTTCTTAACGGGAGAAAGTATATTTTAATTTAATGTACTAATAAAAGAGAATATTGTGGCATTTCTAATCACACAAAAAAACTCTTCAAAAATTGAAAAAAATAATAAAAAAATCACAACTCAATATTTACAAGACTTTTGTTAAATTAACTAATACTTGTAAGTTTGGTTCTTCATCTTTCACTATATATTATTTTTGATTTTAATTTTAAACCAACTCCCCCCCCCCCCCCCACAACGAGTTTTAAATGACCATAACTTTTTCTTATATTATTATTTTTTTTAAAGTTACACTATAAAAACGAGTATTTTATTCTCTTTAATTTGAGTATAACCCGTAGTTTTTTTCTATTAAAAAAATAATATGTAACGTATGGTTGTTCACAACTCGGTTTTCACAATTTTTAAGTTAAAAATATGAGACAAACCATTAGTAACGGTTTTTTGTTGACGAAAATCGAAACTAAACTGTTATAAATTGAAACCGAAAGTTAAAGAAAAAATGAATCGTGAAACTTAACCGATGGCCGGTTTAAATGATTTTAAAGTTTTAAACCAAACCATGAACCGACATAATTGTTATGTGATTACCAGAGTTTGTATTCAAACACCCGTTGCATCGTGCGAACATTTGTATTGTAGTTCTTAAATGTGATAGATTTTTTTAAAAGAAATGGACCCTAAGTAGACAAATAATATCAACAATAGTACTTTGTTCCATCTCATTAACAATAGTATTTTTTTTCTCTAAACTGTTTTATTCAAAGATATAATGCAAATTATCATATTTATATTAAATCATTTAAATATAAATAATAAAATCAGACCTGGTTAAATGCCAAACCCTGTAAAATCGTACGACAAAACAAATTAAAAATGAAATAGTACATGGATTAAGGAAGAAAGGAAGCTATGATGGTGGTGGCGGGCTGGTGACGCAGAGGCGGAGAGAGATGAAACCAACGGGTGTTTGTATATGTCAATGCTACCCATACATCCCGATTCATTATTTCACAAACCAATGTATTAGAACACGAAAATTAGCAATTGAAACAATATATGTATTTTGGATGAAAGGAGTGTAGGATTCGCCGGCGGTTGGAAGCAGCTACAATGATGACGGTTGCGCAGAGCATACGTTGCTTTAGCTTAACACACAAAACATGTAACAATTTTTAAAGAATATTTACAGACCTATCTGGTGATCGAGTCGGTGACTGTCATTCTCCGACGCTCCTCGGAGCCGTCGAAATTGAAAGCAAGGAGACTCAAAATGTAGTATTTAAAAAGATGACAACTTTTATATATTTGAATAAAAATAAAATTAAAATATAGTTGAAAGTAAATTATAATTGAACTTAATATTATTATATTTTATTATTAAGAAACGAAAGACAGAAAAGACACACCACGAGCATCTGTAGTCATAACGTATTTTTAATGTAATGAATTATCTGATCATCATTTAATATTTATACAACTCAATCTTCTAATTTGGACGACTCATAAATCTATCAAGATCAGTAAAGGGTGTCTACCTTATCATTATTTATCTATTTATTTATTTATTTATTTATTTATTATTTTTTCTTAACGGGAGAAAGTATATTTTAATTTAATGTACTAATAAAAGAAAATATTGTGGCATTTCTAATCACACAAAAAAACTCTTCAAAAAAATTGAAAAAATAATAAAAAAATCATAACTCAAAATTTAATAAAAAACGAAAAAAGTAAAAACACAAAAATGTTTTCACCGTCTTTCTCGTTCTCAAAAACTAAAAAAAAAAAAAACACAATGGTAAGTGAAAAAAATCGTTGTGTCTTTTGTTTATCATTGTGTTTTGGGTTTGTTTTTGTCATTGACTGTGTTATTTTCTCTTGACATTGTGTTATTTTTTCTTTATATTGTGTTATATTACTAAACATTGTGCTAATTTTGTTCGGCATTGTTTTATATTTTGCGATCTATTGTGTCTTTTTTTAGTTATAATTGTGCCTTTTGTTCATTTTCTTCATTGTGTCTTTGATCTCGGCATTGTGTCTTTTCATCATTTTTTTTAATTTTTTCGTCCTTTTTTTTGGAACGAGAATGATGGCGGAATCATTTTAGTTTTTAAAATTTTTTCGTTTTTAACTTATATTTTGAGTTATGATTTTTTTTTATTATTTTTTTGAATTTATTTTTAATGGATTTTTTGTTTGATCACAAATCTTTCTCACACTTCTCATTTTTTGTATCCCTTTGTATTTTAACTTTACCCTAGATATCAAGCCTATATTCATTTTAGTTTAATTTTCTTCATAATTTCTAGTATATGATCTTATTTATTATTATCTATGAGAATGCATTTAGAATATTATTACAGTAGAAACTCTATAAAATAATACACTTGGGACCACCAAAATTTATTAAATAAAAGAGTTATTAATTAATCGATATATTAATAGTTATTAATATACCACTTTATGGAAATTAAAAATATTTTCTATATAAATACAAGATCAAAATTGGTTAACACAAACAAATCATACACACAATTGAGTCACTTTTCAAGAAACCTTCATAAATCATTCATGTAATATGCTATATATAAGGAATTATTAATTTATATTTTATATGAGGTCTAAAGAAATATCAAAAATGTATTATCTTATAATTTTAGCGAATTATTAATTTAGCACCCTATCCCCGAGTCGGGACCGGCAAAAAATATTATCTTAGAGAGTTTATTAAATAATCGGGTATTAATTTATCGAGTTTCTACTGTATAAGCTTTACTATCAATTCATTTTTATAAAAACCGAACTCTTAATTTAAACCCGTCTTGTTTCTTTTTAATATTGGTTTAATTATTTAAAAGCCCAATAAAATAATATTATTTTAATTTAAATTATTATTTAAGTACGAGTCCCTAACCGTTAACAAATTAACCCGTAATCCGATTAACAACCGAACCTTCTTGTCCAATGTTTCAAATGTAATTTCCACTAAAGTTCAAGTTTATTAATATATTTTATGTAAGGCCCCGTCACCGGTAGCCCTACTTTGGTGTTGGATTTACTCATAAACACAGTTCTTAATATCAGAGTTAATTAAAACTTTACGCGGAATATAACTTCAATCATAGCATATTACAAAACTGTCAAATCTTGTCTTAAGGAACATTCAAATTTATTTAGACATAAAACATAGTCTTTGAAAACATCATAACATTTCCTTCAAGATGCCAGTATCTTCTATTCCATGCCATGTGTCTTCAATCATGCGAGCTGTCTCAACTTATTTGCCTGCGTGCATACTAAAAGTCAGCTATGCTGAGTGAGTTCTGGTTAATCACACGACTTACTTTACATACACATATACGTGCCCGAAGGTACGCATTACATACTTAACCTGTCCATCATTCATCATAAACAATCATAACTAACCTTACATTATAAAGAGCATTTGCCCTACATACCTCGGATATTATTAGGGTCCGGTACCCTCCATCTTCGGATATTATTAGGGTCCGGTCACCCTTCATCCTCGGATATTATTAGGGTCCGGTGCCCTCCATCCTCGGATATTATTAGGGTCCGGTACCCTTTCTTCCATACCTTTGTAACATACTTTTCTATATACATAATCGTAAGTTTCGTACGTACATACATCAATCATTCTTCGTCTTACAGCATACTTATAACATTAAACCATTACCTGACAGTACATGCAATATCCGAAGATTGTTCATATACCGACAAGAAAACATTCATACACTTCACATAATACATATATTGCATACACTTATCACTTAGGATAAGTGTATTAACTGATCACATCGAGTATGCACACAGCCTCGAAAACATAACAAGGAATGGGGCTAGAAACTCACCTGAAGTCGGTGACGCTCACCGTTAATTGTTATTCCTATCTTCAGTTGGGCACGGCAAATTGTATAATAATTACATGCATCAATCAACTATCACTACTTATCTCGCATTTCAAGTATAATTATAACCCACAACGAACGGGGTCCGGGGGAAGCGCCCCTGGCAGCGGGGTCTAGGGGCGGCAGCCCCTAGCAGGGTCCAAGGGGCAGAGCCCCTGGCTGGGGTCGAGCTTGGAAAAATATTATTTCCATTAACTGTCGTAACACATTTTCCATTAGGATTTTAAATTATTATTTAATTCGCTAACTCAAAAGTTCTAGGGCTTATTCATAATTAAATCATTCTTTTTCTAAGTCCAGGGACCATTCTGTCATTTTATTAAATTTCAGTTCGTTATCCAGTCCTTAGCGAATTTGGGTTCATTCGCTACTCCTTTCTCTCATAACGAATTGGCTAATTCGTTGCTTTATAATGAATTGATCTTTATAGCGAACTGAGCCCTAATATGAATTGGAGCTTATAAAGAATTGAACCTTGTTGAGAATGACCCCCCTTTTATAATGAATGACCCTTCTAACGAATGAGGGTTCATTCGTCATTTCACATAACGAACTGTCTGACGAATTGTGTAACGAAATGCTTAACGAATTAGGATAATTCGTTAGTTTTCCTTAACAAATGGGATTGCCCAGTTCGTTACACGCGCTTAGGGTTTAGGGCATCTGGCAGAACGTCAAATGTCCTTTCAAACATTCTTTTCACCGGCGGCACCGCCTTTCCGGCGCCGTCGTTGCCGGAAAACCGGAAATCTTGCCGGAAAAATGAGATCTCCTCGTTTCTCTACCATTTTTCACCGTTTTTCATCCAGTTCGATCCAGATCTGAGATAGGGTGACCCCTAAACTCATCTTAGGTTCGGTTTACATCCGATTCCCCCGGATCTCGTGACTATAACAGTTTAAAGGTGTCGGCTCATCATATCTAATGGGTTTAAGCTAATACAACATCTTACTATTATTACCTCGGGTCGGTGCTCGGTTTCCTTCTTGGTTTCGGTTTGGAGAAAGGAAGAACTAGAGAGAAAGCTTAAGTGTGTGTTTTGGATGGTGTATGGAATATGTGAAATGAAGGATTAAGTGATGTTTATGGTTTATATATTTAGGGATCAGGGGCTCAAGCCCATGGACTCTTCTTTTTTCTTTCATAACCCAAGTCCATAACCCATACCCATTAACCCAACACTAACCCAACTCACATTCTATTTATCTAAACCAATAACGACCCCTATAAAATAGACAAAATTTACTTTATTATTATAACCGAAAGTAGGATGTTACATTTTATTTATTCATTTTCCATTAGCTTTCAAGTCGGATTCGTTCGTTTCATTCACAAGCTTTCTATATGTCTAACACTTATTAGTTCTCAATTCGTCAATCGAGGTGAGTACTTTCATACCCCGTTTTACATCTTTCGTTTTGGGGTGACATTTCATACTTATCAAACTAAATGCTTTATATACTTGAATCTTAAACCCACAAACGTGATTGTATACTTTACTTAAATAATTGCTCGATTTGGTGTTCTATTGTAAGGCCCCGTCACCGGTAGCCCTACTTTGGTGTTGGATTTACTCATAAATGCAGTTCAAAATATCAGTGTTAATTAAAACTTTATGCGGAATATAACTTCAACCATAACATATTACAAAACTGTCCAATCTTGTCTTAACGATCATTCAAATTTATTTAAACATAAAACATAGTCTTTGAAAACATCATAACATTTCCTTCAAGATGCTAGTATCTTCGATTCCATGCCATGTGTCTTCAATCATTACCCTCAACGAACAGGGGTCCGGGGGCAGCGCCCCTGGCAGCAGGGTTCTAAGGGCGGCAGCCCCTAGCAGGGTTCAAGGGACAGAGCCCCTGGCTGGGGTCGAGCTGACCAAACCCCGTGGCCGAGAACTCGTTGGCCGAAAACACGTGTTCACCGAGAACACTGACCGAAAACCCCGTGGCCGACAACTCGTTGGCCGAAAACCTGTTTTGGCCGAAATCTCTAGTTGACCGAAAACCACATGGTTGACCATGGATTCTCAAATTGGCCGAGAACACCCAATTCAGCTCATCGTTCCATTTCTAGGTTTCTGTCTTGCCCAGTTTACTTGTTCTAAGGTTCAAATCATGAACTCTTAATCCTTTATCATCATCATTCATACTCGTTTACCCCCATTACTATCACGGCTTCAAGATCTAACCCGTTTTAGGCATAAAGCTTAGACCTTTATAGGTTTAAAACGTTCTAGGCTAGATCTAGGGTTTATCTATAAGCCGAATACTACCATAAGTCTATTAAGTTCATTTCAATCATCAAGTTTGCTACTTTATGCTTTATCTAGACCCGATCTACTCTATGTTCAAGTTTCATGGCTAACCGTTCATAAAAACGTAAGCTTTAAGATTAAAACGTACCTTTAGACGTTAGTAGGGTCACAGATAGATTGATACACGACCTTGGACTCGTTAGTCACTTGTATGGTCGAAGATCTATGATTACTATGATCGGTTTATGGTTTGGATAATGGGTGGCGGCTAAGGAAGGCATTTTATGGCTTAAGTGTGTGTTTTAAGGTGTAGAGAGAATAAGATGGATAAGTTGGATGAAAATGGAAAGATTTAGGGTTTAAGGAGTATTTATACTCCCTTAAGCCCATGGACCTAAGGCCCATCTTTCCTTTTTAGTCCATGATTAATTCTCCCTAATTAGCCTACTTTTCTTTCCCTCTTTTATTATTATTTTATTTACCATCTTAGGTAAACTTGTCCACCATGAAAGATAATATATAAAATATTATTTATTGAAATTTTGGGATGTTACAAGTCTTTCCTCCTTAAAGAGGTTTCGGGGATAAACAGGTTAGGGTAAAACTTGCGCATCTCATCCTCGGCTTCCTAAGTAGCATCTGATCCCTTACGATGCTTCCAAATCACTTTCACCAAGGGTATAACCTTGTGACAAAGCTGCTTCTCCTTACGATCTACTATCTTTATTGGTTGCTCAATGTAGTTCAACTGTTCATCAACCTCAATGTCCATCAATGGCACGTGTGACGTGTCATCAGCCAGACACTTTCTCAGATGAGAAACATGGAAGGTTGAGTGAATTCCTTCTAGCTCACCGGGTAAATCCAGCTTATAAGCTACTTCACCCACGCGATCTACAATCTTGAACGGTCCAATGTACCTTGGACTCAACTTCCCCCTCTTTCTAAAGTGAATGATCCCCTTCCACGACGAGACCTTGAGCATCACATTGTCACCAACGTTAAACTCGATCGGTCGTCGTCGCTTATCAGCATACGACTTCTGTCTGTCTTGAGCAGCTTTCATTCTAGCCCTAATCTGATCGAACTTTGAAGACGTTTCTTGAACCACCTCTAGGCTTCCCATTTCTTTCTGACCAATCTCTCCCCAACATACGAGAGTTCTACATCATCTACCATAGAGCATCTTAAGCGGTGGCATACCAATACTTGAATGGTAGCTGTTGTTATAGGAGAATTCTGCTAGATGTAGATGGTCATCCCAACTCCCACCAAAATCTAAAACACAAGCACGTAGCATATCCTCAAGGGTTTGGATTGTTCTTTCAGACTGCCCGTCTGTTTGAGGATGATACGTCGTACTGATGTTTAATCTCGTTCCCATAGCTTCATGGAACATCTTCCAAAACCTCGACGTAAACCGAATATCTCTATCAAACACGATTGATAATGGCACTCCATGCTTGGTTACAACCTCTTTAATGAACAAGCTTGCTAACGTTTCTGACGAGATAGCCTCTCGTATGGGCAGAAAGTGAGCACTCTTGGTCAAACGGTCCACAATCATCCAGATGGTATCATGATGCTTAGCTGTACGAGGTAGCTTAGTTATGAAATCCATGGTGATGTGTTCCCATTTCCACTCAGGTATCTCAAGCAGCTGCATTTTTCCATAAGGTTTCTGATGTTCGGCTTTGACTTGTAGGCAAGTTAAGCACTTACTAACATAATCTACTACATTGTTTTTCATTCCTAGCCACCAGTAATCCCTCTTCAAGTCTTGGTACATTTTTGTAGCTCCCGGATGAATTGAATATCATGATTTATGAGCTTCATCTAAGATTTGACCTCTGAGATCTCCATGGAGTGGGATCCACATACGGTCAAACCTAGTCTTAACTCCATGAGTGTTTTCTATCAACTCATCTTGCTGACCATAAATTCTTTCTTTCTTTACTAACCCTTCATCTACTAACACCTCTGACTGCACTTTGATGATTTCCTCAAATTAACTTGAATTCATAATCAGCTGGTATGACCTTACTGTTGCAAGGACTTCCTCATTCTTACGACTTAACGCGTCAGCGACCACATTAGCTTTACTGGGATAGTATTTAATGTCACAGTCATAATCCTTAATCAACTCCGACAATCTTCTCTGTCTCATGTTCAATTCCTTCTGCTCGAAGAAGTACTTTAAACCCTTATGGTCCGTATAAATAGTACACTTAGTACCGTACAGATAATGTCTCCATATCTTAAGAGCATGCACTACTGCTGCTAGCTCTAAATCATGCGTCGGATAAGTACTTTTGTGAACTTTCAACTATCTAGACGCATAGGCTATCACTTTTACTCGCTGCATCAACACACAACCTAATCCTTGATGCGATGCGTCAGCACAAACAACCAAATCTTCATCACCGTCAGGTAAAGCTAGGATTGGAGCTTGCGTGAGTCTTTTCTTTAACTCTTCAAACGCTTCTTCTTGAAACTTTCCCAAACTGAATACTACCGACTTTCGGGTCATACCGGTCAATGGTGCGGCTATCTTGGAGAAACCTTTGATGAATCTCCTATAGTAGCCAGCTAACCCTAGGAAGCTTTGTATATCAGTCGGATTCTGTGGAGTCTTCCAATTAGTTATCACTTCAATCTTAGCTGGGTCCACGGTAATTCCCTCAGGATTAATCACATGACCTAGAAATTGCACTTCTCGCAACCAGAACGCGCATTTCGAAAACTTAGCATACAACTTCTCTTTCTTCAGAATCTCCAATACCTCTTTCAGATGCTCAGCATGATTAGACTCGCTCTTTGAATAAATCAATATATCCTCGATGAACACATTAACTGACTTATCCAACATTGGCCGACACACCCTGTTCATCATGTCCATAAATGCTGTAGGAGCATTTGTTAGACCGAATGACATCACGAGGAACTCGTAGTGTCCGTACCGCGTTAGAACGCTGTCTTAGGTATGTCTGCCTCCTTCACCTTCAACTGATGATAGCTTGATCTGAGATTTATTTGTGAGAACCAACTTGAACCTTGCAGTTGGTCGAACAGATCATCAATTCTTGGCAAGGGTTATCTATTCTTTACCGTAAGCTTATTCAACTCACGATAGTCTATGCACATTTTCATGCTTCCATCCTTCTTTTTCACGAACAACACCGGTGCACCCCATGGGGAAACACTTGGTCTTATAAAACCCTTGTCGAGGGGTTCTTGCAGTTGGGACATCAATTCTTTCATCTCGGACGGTGCTAGACGGTAAGGTGCTTTTGTGACGGGTTGGGCTCCTGGTACTAAATCTATCTGGAATTCTATCTCCCGCTCCAGTGGCAACCCCGGAAGATCCTCTGGGAATACTTCTGGGTAGTCGCGCACAATAGGAACATATTTCATTTCTTTTGTCCCGGCCGTAGCGTTGACAACATACGCCAGGTAGGCACCACACCCTCGCCTTAACAAACCCTCGGCTTTTATCATCGAAATGACATTAAGCCCAGAACTTTCCTTATCACCATAAACCGTCACCACCCTACCATCTAAGGACTTTAACCTTATTATCCTACTCTTACACACTATCTGAGCTTCATACTCAGACTACCAATCCATTCCCAAAACCACATCGAACCCTCCTAAGGTCATGACATACAAGGTAAAAGGGAACTCATGTCCCTCTAACTCTATCTTACAGTCTTTAACTATTTTCATTATTTTAACCGAGGTGTCACTAGCGGTTTCTGCTATAAAAGTTTCAGACACTCGGCAACAGTTCATTTTAGCTAATTTACTAAAGGGCGTGGCTACGAAACTTTTGTTCGCACCCGAACCAAACAGTACAGAAGCGGAAATACCGATTACTAGAAACGTACCTGTGACGACATCGGGAATCTGCTTGGCTTGTTCTTGGGTCAGCATATAGGCTCTGGTCCTTGGCCTTGTTGCTTCAGCATCCTTCTTGTCACTTCCACCAGCTTCACCACTCGTACAAGTCCTTGCTAAATGACCTGTCTGTCCACACTTATAGCATGCGGGCTTTGCATGGCAATCCTGAGCAAAATGCCCCACCTTGCCACATTTGTAACAAGAATTTGACCCTGATCTGCACTCCCCACCATGGGACTTTCCAAACTTATGGCACACATCAGACCCAGTGCCCCACTTGAATTCTCCAGCGTGCATCTTCCCGCACGTTCTACATGACCTCTTCTCCCACACCTTCTGTTTCTTGTCTTCGGGGTTCTATAACTGAGTACCGGGTCGTTTAACAGGAGCGACCCACTTCTTATCATTCTTCTCCTCTTCGACCACAATATCATCCGCAGCCAGGTCTGCATAAACCATCTCTGCGAGCTCGACAGCAGAGTCAAAGGTAGCAGGTTTACTTGTCCTGACTAGCATGCGAACTTTCTGTGGCAATCCCCTCACATAACACTTGATCCTCTTAGCCTCAGTGCTAACCATATCGGGTACCAACCTAGAAATTCGGTTGAAATCGGTGGTATACTCACGATGTGTCATCGTTCCGGCTTTCAGGTTCAGAAACTTCATCTCCTCCCTCTCAACCTCGGCGTCAGCACAGAACTTCTTCATCACTAACTCCTTCAGATCCTCCCACTCATGGCCTTAATCTCATCCCGGGTCTTCCTCTGTTCCACACTGTCCCACCAATACATAGCTTCTTCTTCAAACTATTGGGTGGCATAACCGACAGCTTGATCGGGACGACACTCGCTAATGCGGATAATTTTATCCATGGCGGTTATCCATTGAATGGTAGCGATTGCGTCTCCCAGACCAGTCAGCTTCGGCGGGCCACAACCCTTAAAGGACTTATAGTTGCAACCGCCTCGGCCCCTCTTCTTATCATCAACTTTCACAGACCTTACCTCACTCGAAGCCTCTCTCTCTCCTTCGTCATATTTCTTACCATCACCACCTGCCCCTCCAGCAGTTCTTTCACGGCTTACACCAGACCCTCCTAGAGTAATATTCTTCACAGCAGTGGCTACAATTGGACAATAGCTGCCTGAATTGCGGAATCCAGTTGAACCCCTTTGTTTTTGACCGGACCTCCTCCAACTGCACTCCCTTCATCTCTGGTGTTGGAAGCTGTCTCATCCGAAGGTCGTTGGGCACGACGAGGCCTGCCACAGCGTCCAGTGTGACCTCCTCATCTCACAATCTCCCCAGTTCCAGCCATCGTATTCTAAAAGGGAAAACACAAACATCATCACTTAGAGAACTATTTAGTACAAGGATAGTAAAGCTAACAGGTAATAACAGTGGCCAGCTGCGATTAGCTAATCACGTTACTTTCCGTGTCTTATACACTTCCCTTTACGAATCTATTTGTGCTGGTTCTACTTTAAACAGTTAGTCAATCAAAGCAATCAAGTAATCCTATCCCTATCATTCATATAACCTTTCTTTATCATTTAACATACATTATTTAATCAAAAATCTTACCTTTACTGAGCTTGCTTGAGTGACACATGGCATTCTCGAACTGGCATCTTCTTTCTTTTCTTACTAAAATCCCATTCTCTGTTCGAGTCTAAGCATGTAGGATGCTTAAATCTTTTGAACTCTGCTCTGATACCAAATTGTAAGGCCCCGTCACCGGTAGCCATACTTTGGTGTTGGATTTACTCATAAACGCAGTTCTAAATATCAGAGTTAATTAAAACGTTACGCGGAATATAACTTCCACCATAACATATTATAAAACTATCAAATCTTGTCTTAACGATCATTCAAATTTATTTAAACATAAAACGTAGTCTTTGAAAACATCATAACATTTCCTTCAAGATGCTAGTATCTTCGATTCCATGCCATGTGTCTTCTATCATGCGAGCTGCCTCAACCTATTTGCCTGCGTGCATACTAAAAGTCAGCTACACTGAGTGAGTTCTAGTTAATCAGGCAACAAACAATACATTCACATATGCACCCGAAGGTACATGCCTTCCTATTATCTTACATACTTACATACTTACGTACTTCCATTCTTTCTTTCATAATAACATACATACTTTCATTCATACGCATACATTTAAAGAGCCTTCCGACCTATAACCTTCGCCGATATTATTAGTGTCAGTTCCCTACATTCGCCGACATTATTAGGGTCGGTTCCCTACATTCGCCGATATTATTAGGGTCGGTTCCCTTGTTCTATCTATACCTTTCGTACCCTTCATTCATTATTATAAATTTTCATAAGTCCATAGATCATCTATACATCATGTACATGTCAATCATATCTATATACTATCCATTGACGGCACTTGCAATATCCGAAGATCGTTCATGCATCGTCAAGCATTCATTCATACATAAATCATATAAGGCATACACTTACCACTTAAGGTAAGTGTATTAACTAATCACATCGAGTATGCACACAGCCCCGAAAACATAACAAGGAAATGGGGCTAGAAACTCACCTGAAGTCGGTTACGTTCACCGTTGATAGTTATCCCTTTCTTTAGTTGGGAACGGCTAACTGTATAATAATTACATGCATTAATTAACAATCACTACTCATCTCACGTTTCTAGTCTAATCATTACCCTTAAAGAACGGGGGTCCAGGGGCAGCGCCCCTGGCAGTGGGGTTCTAGGGGCGGCAGCCCCTAGCAGGGTCCAAGGAGCAGGGCCCCTGGCTGGAGTCGAGCTGACCGAAAACCCCGTGGCCGAAAACCCCGTGGCCGAAAACCCCGTGGCCGAGAACTCGTTGGCCGAAAACACGTGTTCACCGAGACCACTGACCGAAAACCCCGTGGCCGAGAACTCGTTGGCCGAAAACCTGTTTCGGCCGAAATCTCTGGTTGACCGAAAACCACATGGTTGACCATGGATTCTCAAAATTGGCCGAGAACACCCAGTTCAGCTCATCGTTCCATTTCTAGGTTTCTGTCTTGCCCAGTTTACTTGTTTTAAGGTTCAAATCATGAACTCTTAATCCTTTATCATCATCATTCATACTCGTTTACCCTCATTACTATCACGGCTTCAAGATCTAACCCGTTTTAGGCATAAAGCTTAGACCTTTATAGGTTTAAAACGTTCTAGGCTAGATCTAGGGTTTATCTATAAGCCGAATACTACCATAAGTCTATTAAGTTCATTTCAATCATCAAGTTTGCTACTTTATGCTTTATCTAGACCCGATCTAATCTATGTTCAAGTTTCATGGCTAACCGTTCATAAAAACGTAAGCTTTAAGATTAAAACGTACCTTTAGACGTTAGTAGGGTCACGGATAGATTGATACACGACCTTGGACTCGTTAGCTCACTTGTATGATCGAAGATTTATGATTACTATGATCGGTTTATGGTTTGGATAATGGGTGGCGGCTAAGGATGGTATTTTATTGCTTAAGTGTGTGTTTTAAGGTGTAGAGACAATAAGATGGATAAGTTGGATGAAAATGGAAAGATTTAGGGTTTAAGGGGTATTTATACTCCCTTAAGCCCATAGACCTAAGGCCAATCTTTCCTTTTTAGTCCATGATTAATTTTCCCTAATTAGCCTACTTTTCTTTCCCTCTTTTATTTTATTTTATTTACCATCTTAGGTAAACTTGTCCACCATGAAAGATAATATATAAAATATTATTTATTGAAATTTTGGGATGTTACATCTATGCATATATGCCTATGTGTTTATCGCTTTCGGTTGGTGGAATCTATAAATCTGTGAACAATCTGGTATTCTCTTATAGGACGGTGTCGTTAACGTAATGTAATTAACGATAACTATAAAATCCTAGACTACTTGGCAGCCCCTTGTAGCTAGGTGGCGCTAATGTGTTTAGGATGGTCTATTTATCCAAATCTGGTGTTTTTATTTATTGTTATGTATACAAGTTTTGTAGTTTTTTTATTACTATATACTTATATGCTCAAACTTATGAATTGCTCTGTAACACCCCGAAATTTCTAAGATAATGTTAATTATATTATTTAATAGTAGAGGTGAAGTTTACTCGGGTAAGCGGAGAAATAAATAAATAGAGTAGGAGCTAGTATGTTTCGGGCTAGTGTTGGTTAATGGATATGGGTTATGGACTTGGGTCATGAAGGAAAGAAGGATGAGACCATGGGCTTAAGCCCATGATCCATAATTATAAAAGCCTTAATCACCCAATTATCATTCATTTCTCAAACTCCATACACCACCCAAAGCACACACTTAGCTCTCTCTCATCCTACACTCTCTCTCTCTAAGCCGAAACCAAGAAGAAGAAGAAGAAGAAGAAGAAGAATTGATTTCTGACCCGAGGTAATGATAGTATGATATTGTAGAGATATAAACCCGTTAGATATAGTCGCGAAACGAAGAGCCGACACCGTTAAACCATTTAAATCACGAAATCCGGGTGGAATCAGGTATAAACCGAACCTATGATGAGCTTAGGGATCACCCTAGCTCAGATCTGGA
Source organism: Bidens hawaiensis (assembly GCF_021521415.1). Lineage (NCBI taxonomy): Eukaryota > Viridiplantae > Streptophyta > Magnoliopsida > Asterales > Asteraceae > Bidens > Bidens hawaiensis. The sequence continues at coordinate 141,347 of NW_027495212.1, read as the reverse complement.
TCGAACGGGGCGAAAAACGGTGAAAACGAGTTAAAACTCGTTTTTCCGGTGAGCTCGCGGTTTTCCGACGGCTTTCCGGCAATGACGGCGCTGGAAAGGCGGCGCCGGAAAAGTTAATACGAGGAATTTCATGTCAGGGAATGTTCTGACATTCCCTGACCTAACCCAAGTTCTCTATGGAAGCTTAGCGAATCGGAGGGTGATTCGTTAGCTAATTCGCATAAGGAAGCCTAACGAACTAGACTTGATTCGTATCCAATTCGTTAAGGGAAAAGGGTAACGAATTACCCTTGATTGTATAGCCAGTTCGTTAGAAGAAGATAACGAATTGGAAGGTCCAATTCGTTCCATGAACTGATAAGGTCCAGTTCATTTAATAATCAGTTCGTTATGAGAGTTCAATTCATCATAAGGTTCAATTCGTTAATCAGGACAAATGAATAAGATCTGTTTCATTATAAGGTAACGAATGGGTTCATTCGTTATGTACCCCATTCGTTAAAGGACTGGGACGAATTAGAAGTTTAATAAAATGGCAGAATGGTCCCTGGACATATAAAATAATGGTTTATTTACAACAGCTTGACCCCAGCCAGGGGCTCTGCCCCTTGGACCCTGCTAGGGGCTGCCGCCCCTAGAACCCCGCTGTTAGGGGTGCAGCCCCCGAACCCCCGTTCGTTGTGGGTAATAATTGAGACTAGAAAGACAATATGATTAGCAATAGTAATTGATATTTTAATTATTAAACAGTTAGACGCGCACAGCTCGAGAAAGAATAACCAGTAGCAGAAGAAGTAACCGAAATCAGGTGAGTTTCTAGCCCCATGTGCTTGTTATGTTTTCGGGGCTGTGTGCATACTCGATGTGAAGTGTGAATACACTTACCTTAAGTGGTAAGTGTATGCTATAGAAGTCATACGAGGTAGTTATTATATAATGCTTGTCGGTGCGTGAACGGTCATCGGATATTGCACGTATCACCAAGGATAGTGATTTTCAAGAGGTTGTTAGTGTGTATAAATGCTATGATGTGACTTGTTTATTATGTAAATGATGTAATGATATGAAGTGTGTTGTAGACAAGTAGAGGTAGAGTCTGTTAGAAGTGGCAAGAGTCTAGTAAGAGTGTTAGTGGCATGACGGTAGTACGTGGTAGGGTAATCCTATACGTGACTTCGTTATTAAAGTGGCAAAGTGGCATAACGTTATACGTTTTTAAAGTGGCAAAGTGGCATAACGTTAATTCGTTATTAAAGTGGTTAAGTGGTAGAGATAAATAAGAGGTTAAGTGGTAAGGTGAGCAGGTTAGATAGTGGACTTCGTGTCTTCGGATACGTATATATTGCATGTAGTGGTTGTATGATAAGTTGCTTGATTAACTAGAACTCACTCAGCATAGCTGATTTTTAGTATGCACGCATGTGAGCTGATTATAGAGTTAGCATGAGGACGGCACATGGCATGGATTGAATGGCTGGCATCTGAAGACAGAAGTAAAGATGTTTCAAATATAATGTTTTGTGTTATGGTACCAAAGAAAAGATTTAATGTTTTGTAATGAATGGTTGATGTTTTATATTCCGCGAAAAGTTTTAATTAACTCTGATTTGTAAGAACTGTGTTTATGAGTAAATCCGACGCTAAAGTAGGGCTACCAGGAACGGGGTTTTACATGCTCACCAACCTTTGTGTTGACAAACTTTATTTTATGAAATGTTACAGGTTTGACTTTTGTTGACTCGAGGACATGACGAAAATGTTACCAGGACTATTAGGATATTAGTAAAACGAACAATATAATTGCTACTGGTATTCAACTTGTTTGTGTGGACGAGATGTGTTGTTTATTGATTTGTTGAAATAAAAAGAGTTAAATAAATATTGTCACTTTAAATAGTGTCTTGTGTATTTTTTCAATCACGTTGCACCCCGGCATGTTCTGCCGCCTTTGGTCGGGTGTGACAAATTGGTATCAGAGCCATAAGACTATATGACAGATTGATCATATTGTATTCTAATGATCATGTTGTATTCGAATGATCCCATTGTATTCTAATGATCATATTGTATTCAAAGATCATGTTGTATTCGAATGATCACATTGTATTCGAACATATAGATTGTATTCGAAGCATTCCATTGTATTCGAACCATCATGATGCATTCTAACATACCCATTGTATTCGAATTTCCCAATGTATTCTAACATGTCCATTGTATTTGAATTTCTCAATGTATACTAACATGTCCATTGTATTCGAGCATAACCAATGTATTCGAATATATGGAATGTATTCGAATGACCTGCTGCCATATGTTCCTTTTTATCATTATTTCATTATATTTTAACCTTTATACCCCTATTTTCGTATTATATTATCCCATTAACGTTTCCATAACCGTTTTCGGCTAAGACCTAGCCCGTCCATACGTAAAGCTTGAACCTTTATCATCTAAACGTTCTTGGGTAAGATCTAGGATTTCTTTTATTAACAGTATATAGCCATGAGCTCGTTAAGTCCATTTTAAACATCAAGTTTGCAACTTTATGGTTCCTCTAGACCCGATCCACTTTAGGGCTAAGTTTTAGGCCAAACCGTTCATAAAAACATAACCTTTATATATAAAGTACATACGTTTATGCGTTTTTAGGCTATAGTTAGCGTTGATATTCAACAAGGATATTGTATCTTGCTCATATACTCAAGACCTATCAATATTTAGCTCGGTTTTGGTCTTGAATCCTTCTTTTAGGTCACGGCCGTAAGAGTGGAGGGGTATGTGTGTGTTTTAGAGTGTGTAGGGAGGCTATGGTATAGAGATGGTTGGAAATGGAAAGGATTAGGGTTTAAGGGGTATTTTTACTCACTTAAGCCCATGGACCTTAGGCCCATCTTTTCTTTTTAGTCAATAATTAGTTCCATCTTTAAAGGCCTATCGTCTTTTATCATTATTATTTTCTCATTATTATTATTATTATTATTATTTTACCAACTCAATTAATCTTTCCGACGTAAATAACATATTAAATAATATTTCTTTGAAATTTCGGGATGTTACAGTCACCCTTTCTACTTAAGTCACTAAAGACAACAAAGGACAAATCCACATCTCTCACTTAAAACCAAAGATTTAATTAAATGTGTGGCCATACATTATATAAATTACCAAAATTACATAAATTATAATCTACATAAATTACCCAAATTATCCAACTACACAAGTTACCAAAATTACATCTACATAAATTACACAACTTACTTAACTTACAAAAGCTACACAAATTACATAATTTATGACAGTTACACAAATAACCCAAATTACATCTACACAAACTACTCAAATTACATCACTTACCCAAACTATAGAAATTAAATATATATTATACACAAGATACATGAATTACACAGCACAAAATACACAAATTACTCAAGTTACCCAAACTATAGAAATTAAAAATCCTTTAAAATTAGAATATCATTTCAAAATTACCAAATTCCATATTATAGTTAAGAAGGAAACATCAGTTTTCATTAGATCCAACCAAAAAATCAATTAATAAGCAAAAAATTAAACCTCAATTTCATAATACTGACGAAAAATATTTTCGAAATACAAATAGTCAAAAAAACAAAACATATCTTTAAACAAGTTATGGTTTACAAAATTAAGTTCTTACATGAAAAAAATTAATTCAATAAACGATTAAGAATTCAAATCCAATTAATAAACTCTACATCGAATTAATCAACATTAAATCATACTCGAATTCAAATAAAAAATACTCGAATAATTCGATTCGTTATTCGATTCGATAAACACCCATGACCAATTATATTGCTAGATTTCTTGTCGACTATGGCTAACAACTCATGGGCATTTTACATGTCATAAATCCGGTTTTAAGAAAACAACCAAAAATAATATATAAAAGTTCATTCGTATACAAATTTCAATTTGTCTACAAGAATTAAAATATACTGTTTATTTATATATAAACAATATAAGAACTTAAAAAATTAGATCTTAAATTTATAAGAATTAAGCCACCAAACGGTGGCCAATTAATGACCGTAATACTTGCAACATAAAACAAATATTTTAAATAGATATTTTTGTTTATCAAAAAGTATGATTTATATAAAATTAAAATAAATTCATTGTTAAATGAAATTACTGATGAAATAAGAAAATGAAATTAGTGAATTTAAATAAAAGTTAATATATAAAAAATTAATTAAAATCAAATTATGAATATTTAACTTGAAGAGGAAGAATGAGAAACAAAAAAATGTGATAGAGAGAGAAATAAAACGATAAATTACCATCATGTCCTTTTTTTATTTAATAAAATAATGTTGTGATCAAATCTGGTTTACATATATCTATATCTATATCTATACTATATATAATGTATGAGATAAGGGCAAATTAAGACGCCTTAATTTTAAGTATTTACAATCTATATAAAACATGGTACAACATATAAAACATATTGAAAAAGGACAAAATGGTCTTTCAAACCTAATATCCAACGTGCATTTTCAATTCTTTGAAAATATTTACAATTTTCACCTTCAACTTTACTAGACTTTTGTTAAATTAACTAATACTTGTAAGTTTGGTCCTTCATCTTTCACTGTATGTTATTTTTTATTTTAATTTTAAACCAACTCCCCTTCCCCAACGATTTTTAAATGACCATAACTTTTTCATATATTATTATTATTTTTTAAAAAGTTACACTATAAAAACGAGCATTTTATTCTCTTTAATTTGAGTATAACATTATCGTAGTTTTTTTCTATTAAAAAAATTAATATGTTACGTACGGTTGTTCACAACTCGGTTTTGACAATTTTTAAGTTAAAAATATGAGACAAACCATTAGTAACGGTTTTTTGTTGACGAAAATCGAAACTAAACTGTTATAAATTGAAACCGAAAGTTAAAGAAAAAATGAACCGTGAAACTTAACCGATGGCTGGTTTAAATGATTTTAAAGTTTTAAACCGAACCATGAACCGACATAATTGTTATGTGATTACTAGAGTTTGTATTCAAACACCCGCTGCATCGTGCGGACATTTGTGTAGTAGTTGTTAAATGTGACAGATGTTTTTAAAAGAAATGGACCCTAAGTAGACAAATAATATCCACAATAGTACTTTGTTCCATCTTATTAACAATAGTATTTTTTTATCTAAACTGTTTTATTCAAAGATATAATGCAAATTATCATATTTATATTTATATGAAATTTAAATATAAATAATAAAATCAGACCTGGTTAAATGCCAAACCCCGTAAAATTGCACGACAAAACAAATTAAAAATGAAATAGTACGTGGATAAAGAAGAAAGGAAGCTATGATGGTGGTGGTGGGTTGGTGACGCAGAGGCGGAGAGAGATGAAACCAACGGGTGTTTGTATATGTCAGCGCTACCCATACATCCCGATTCATTATTTCACAAACCAATGTATTAGAACACGAAAATTAGCAATTGAAACAATATATGTATTTTGGGATGAAAGGAGTGTAGGATTCGCCGGCGGTTGGAAGCAGCTACAATGATGACGGTTGCGCAGAGAATACGTTGCTTTAGCTTAACACACAAAACATGTAACAATTTTTAAAGAATATTTACAGACCTATCTGGTGATCGAGTCGGTGACTGTCATTCTCCGACGCTCCTCGGAGCCGTCGAAATTGAAAGCAAGGAGACTCAAAATGTAGTATTTAAAAAGATGACAACTTATATATATTTGAATAAAAATAAAATTAAAATATAGTTGAAAGTAAATTATAATTGAACTAAATATTATTATATTTTATTATTAAGAAACGAAAGACAGAAAAGACACCCCACGAGCATCTGTAGTCATAACGTATTTTTAATGTAATGAATTATCTGATCATCATTTAATATTTATACAACTCAATCTTCAAATTTGGACGACTCATAACTCTATCTAGATCAGTAAAGGGTGTCTACCTTATCATTATTTATCTATTTATTTATTTATTACTTTTTCTTAACGGGAGAAAGTATATTTTAATTTAATGTACTAATAAAAGAAAATATTGTGGTATTTCTAGTCACACAAAAAAACTCTTCAAAAAAATTGAAAAAATATCATAACTCAAAATTTAATAAAAAACGAAAAAAGTAAAAACACAAAAATGTTTTCACCGTCTTTCTCGTTCTCAAAAACCAAAAAAAAAAAAACACAATGGTGAGTGAAAAAATCGTTTGTCTTTTGTTTATCATTGTGTTTTGGGTTTGTTTTTGTCATTGGTTGTGTCATTTTCTCTTGACATTGTGTTATTTTTTCTTTATATTGTGTTATATTACTCAACATTGTGCTAATTTTGTTCGGCATTGTGTTATATTTTGCGATCTGTTGTGTCTTTTTTTAGTTATAATTATGTCTTTTGTTCATTTTCGTCATTATGTCTTTGATCTCGGCATTGTGTCTTTCCATCATTTTTTTTAATTTTTTCGTCCTTTTTTTTGGAGCGAGAATGATGGCGGAATCATTTTAGTTTTTAAATTTTTTTCGTTTTTTATTTATATTTTGAGTTATGATTTTTTTTTATTATTTTTTTGAATTTATTTTTAGATTTTTTGTTTGATCACAAATCCTTCTCACACTTCTAATTTTTTGTTTCCCTTTGTATTTTAACTTTACCCTAGATATCAAGCCTATATTCATTTTAGTTTAATTTTCTTCATAATTTCTAGTCTATGATCTTATTTATTATTATCTATGAGAATGCATTGACTACAACAAAGTATATGCTCTGGTTGCAAGACTTGAAGCTATACATATTTTTCTTGCCTATGCTGCTTACAAGAACTTTAAAGTATATCATATGGAAGTGAAGAGTGCGTTTTTGAACGTGGTTATTTATAAAGAAGTCTATGTGAAACAACCTATGGGTTTTGAGAATCCTGATTATCTCGAGCGTGTTTACCGTTTAAACAAGGCTATATATAGTCTTCACCAAGCCCGAGAGCTTGGTATAGTGGGTTTTCACGAGGGACTGCGGATTGCACGCTTCAAGAAGGCTGTGAAAGATGATCTTCTCCTATTTCAGTTTTACGTTGATGATATCATTTTTGGCTCGACAAACGATGATTTATGTTAAGAATTTGAGAAGACGATACAAACAAAGTTCGAGATGAGCTCGATGGGAGAGATGAGTTTCTTCTTAGAGTTGTAGGTTCATCAGTCTGATACGGGAATATTTATTTTAACAGACAAAGTATATGAACATCTTGAGCCGATTCAAGATAATTGTCGGAAAAGTGCCCTCTACTCCTCTTCCCGCGTGTCACAAATTTTCACCAGATAAATTGAAGAATATTGTTGATCCAACTCTCAATTGTGCTATGATCGGTTCGTTAATGTATCTTACTGCTTCACGTCCTACTATAATTTTTGTTGTTTGTTTGTGTGCAAGATATCATTAGAGTATCGGAGTGACTCATCTTGTGGCTATTAAGCGTATCTTTCATTATCAGGGGTAATCCTCAAAATGGGTTACGAAACCCCAAGGACGATAATTTCGAGCTTACAACTTATTCAGATTCAGACTATGGATGTTGCAAGATCAACTTTAAGTTAACACCGGCGGGTTGTGAATTCTTAGAAAACTGGTGTGACATTTGTCAATTTTGGGTCTCGTTTTCTATTCATTTTGTAATCATTCAGTAACATGTCGAATTTTTCACGTTTTATTTTAACAAATTTCATTTCGTAGTGTGGTTAAGCTTGTAAACCCGAATCGGCAATTTTTTCAAATTATTGATGTTATAACTCTAGCGTGTGTGGAGTTTGTCAAAAAAAAAAATTCCGTTAGTTTTAGTTTATAGGTTTGGTTAATTAAAATTTAGGGACTAAATTGTGATTCCTTAAAGGTATATAAGATTTAAATTATTTATAACTAAATATCAAACTTGAGGGGCCAAAGTGTAACATTTACAAACTATATATATAAACCTTAAAAAAATAAAACCAAACCCTAACTCACATTTTCAACCAGCCGCCACCCCCACCGTTTTTCGGCAGCCTCGATTTTCCGGAGAGGAGCCGGCGACGCGATTCCGGCCACCCTTTCCCCTTTCTCCGACACCGACGCGATTCCGGCCACCCTCTTCCCCTTTTCTCCAACACCGGAGACACCACCACTCTCCCTTTTCCCTTCTTTGGCTTCTAGGCTACCACCTCCGGCGCCCGGAGTGGCGGCCTGGTAACCCCGTCTCTCTCTCTCTCTCTCCCCGTTCTCTCCGTCTCTCTCACCATCTCTCTCTCTCTCTCTCTCTCTCTCTCTCTCTTTCCCTTCCTCTCTTCCTCCGGTTGAGGTTTCCGTCTCCTGCAGGTGCGGTTCGTTTTTCCTTCCCGGTATAGAGCCACGACTCGTGAACATCTAAAAGGTAAATAATTTTGGCTTTGTGTGTTTATGTTGTGGGGAAGAGTTTAGTTTTATTTTGTTATGTAAAATATGGGATTGGATTGTTAACAGATTGTGTTTTGGGATTTGATTGTTGAGTCGTCTCGTCAAGACCCGAGTTCGAGTCCCAAGTTAAAAACCGATTTTGTGTTATCGTTGTTGAAAGTCGTATAATTTTCATAAAATTATTTAAATATATAACACTCATTATTTATAACGATTATTATTATTATTATTATTATTATTATTATTATTATTATTATTATTATTATTATTATTGTTATCATTATTATTATTATAAATATTAAAGTTGCTATTATTATTAGTAAAGATCATATTATTATTTATTAAAATCATATTTCTATCATTTATTTATTAACAATAATGTTATTATACTTATTTTGTGAATTCCTTTAGAAATCGAACCAACATCGAGTATGATATCATTTTTACTATCAATATTACTTATTATTATTACTATTTTTATCAACAACACTTTAAATTAATACCAAGATTTTTATTCTTTAACTATTATTATTAGTATTATTAATAATTATTGTTATAATTATTATACTATATTAGTATTATTAAAAATAGTTATTGTTGTTATTATTATCTTATATATCCATATATGTGTGTGTGTGTGTGTGTATATATATAAAACATATTTTTAAAGTCATTATTATCTTTACTATCTTTATCATTAATAATATTATTACAGTAGAAACTCTATAAAATAATACAATTGGGACCACCAAAATTTATTAATTAAAAGAGTTATTAATTAATCGATATATTAATAATTATTAATTTATATATTATTTAATATTTTATTAATTTATAGTAGAATACTTAGTTTACAAACACCTTTTAAGCTTCCACTTAATTATTGTATACAATGCATGTATATCAAATGAACGACTCAATTTGAAAGAAACCTTCAATCTCCCACCTTATTATGCTTTTTGTGTTCAATGTATCACTTTATGGACATTAAAAATATTTTCTATATAAATACAAGATCAAAATAGGTTAACACAAACAAATCATACACACAATTGAGTCACTTTTCAAGAAATATTCATAAATCATTCATGTAATATGTTATATATAAGGAATTATTAATTTATATTTTATATGGGGTCTAAAGAAATTATCAAAAATGTATTATCTTATAATTTTTGCGAATTATTACTTTAGCACCTTATCCTCGAGTCGGGACCGACAAAAAATATTATCTTAGAGAGTTTATTAAATTATCGAGTATTAATTTATCGATTTTCTACTGTATAAGCTTTACTATCAATTCATTTTTATAAAAACCGAACTCTTGATTTAAACCCGTCTTGTTTATTTTTAATATTGGTTTAGTTATTTAAAATCCCAATAAAATAATATTATTTTAATTTAAATTATTATTAAGTACGAGTCCCTTATCGTTAACAAATTAACCAGTAATCCGATTAACAATCGAACCTTCTTGTCCAATGTTTCAAATGTATTTTTCACTAAAGTTCAAGTTCATTAATATATTTTATTTATTCGTTTTCCATTAGCTTTCAAGTCGGATTCGTTCGTTTCGTTCACAAGCTTTCTGATATGTCGAACACTTATTAGTTCTCAATTCGCTAATCGAGGTGAGTACTTTCATACCCCGTTTTCCATCTTTCGTTTTAGGGTGACATTTCATACTTATCAAACTAAATGCTTTATATACTTGAATCATAAACCCACAAACGTGATTGTATACTTTACTTAAATAATTGCTCGATTTGGTGTTCTATGCTTATATGCCTATGTGTTTATCGCTTTCGGTTGGTGGAATCTATAAATCCGTGAACTATCTGGTATTCTCTTATAGCACAGTGTCGTTAACGTAATGCAATTAACGATAACTATAAAATCCTAGACTACTTGGCAACCCCTTGTAGCTAGGTGGCGCTAATGTGTTTAGCGGATGGTCTATTTATCCAAATCTGGTGCTTTTATCTATTGTTATGTATACAAGTTTTGTGGTTTTTTTATTACTATATACTTATATGCTCAAACTTATGAATTGCTCACCAACCTTTGTGTTGACAAACTTTATTTTATGAAATGTTGCAGTTTTGACTTTTGTTGACTCGAGGACTTGACGAAAACGTTACCAGGACTATTAGGATATTAGTAAAACGAAAAATATAATTGCTAATTATGTTCAACTTGTTTGTGTGGACGAGATGTGTTGTTTACTGATTTGTTGAAATAAAAAAAGTTAGTGTCTTGTGTATTTGTCCAATCACGTTGCACCCCGACATGTTCCTCCGCCTTTGGTCGGGGTGTAACAGATTGGTATCAGAGCCACAAGACTATATGACAGATTGATCATATTGTATTATAATGATCATGTTGTATTCGAATGATCCCATTGTATTCTAATAATCATATTGTATTCGAATGATCACATTGTATTCTAATGATCATGTTGTATTCGAATGATCACATTGTATTCGAACATATAGATTGTATTCAAAGCATTCCATTATATTCGAAGCATCATGATGTATTCTAACATGCCCATTGTATTCGAATTTCCCAATGTATTCTAACATGTCCATTGTATTCGAATTTCTCAATGTATTCTAACATGTCCATTGTATTCGAGCATAACCAATGTATTCGAATATATGGAATGTATTCGAATGACTTGCTGCCATATGTTCCTTTTTATCATTATTTCATTATATTTTAACCTTTATACCCCTATTTTCGTATTATATTATCCATAAACGTTTCCATAACCGTTTTCGGCTACGACCTAGCCCGTCCATACGTAATGCTTGAACCTTTATCATCTAAACGTTCTTGGGTTAGATCTAGGGTTTCTTTTATGAACAATATATAGCCATGAGCTCGTTAAGTCCGTTTTAAACATCAAGTTTGCAAGTTTATGGTTCCTCTAGACCCGATCCACTCTAAGGCTAAGTTTTAGGGCAAACCGTTCATAAAAACATAACCTTTATATGTAAAGAACATACCTTTATGCGTTTTTAGGCTATAGTTAGCGTTGATATTCAACAAGGATATTGTATCTTGCTCGTATACTCAAGATCTATCAATATTTAGCTCGGTTTTGGTCTTGATTCCTTCTTTTAGGTCACGACCGTAAGAGTGGAGGTGTTTGTGTGTGTTTTAGAGTGTGTAGGGAGGCTATGGTGTAGAGATGGTTGGAAATGGAAAGGATTAGGATTTAAGGGGGTATTTATACTCCCTTAAGCCCATAGACCTTAGGCCCATCTTTCCTTTTTAGTCAATAATTAGTTCCATCTTTAAAGACCTATCATCTTTTATCATTATTATTTTCTCAATATTATTATTATTATTCTACCAACTCACTTAATCCTTCCGACGTAAATAACATATTAAATAATATTTCTTTGAAATTTCGGGATGTTATAGTCACCCTTTCTACTTAAGTCACTAAAGACAACAAAGGACAAATCCACATCTCTCACTTGAAACCAAAGATTTAATTAAATGTGTGGCCATACATTATATAAATTACTCAAATTACATAAATTATAATCTACATAAATTACACAAATTATCCAACAACACAAGTTACCAAAATTACATCTACATCAATTACACAAATTACTTAACTTACTAAAGCTACACAAATTACAGAATTTATGACAGTTACACAAATAACCCAAATTACATCTACACAAACTACTCAAATTACATCACTTACCCAAACTATAGAAATTAAATATATATTATACAGAAGATAAATAAATTATACAGCACAAAATACACAAATTACTCAAGTTACCCAAACTATAGAAACTAAAAATCCTTTAAAATTAAAAACTCATTTAAAAATTACCAAATTTCGTATTATAGTTAAGAAGGAACATCAGTTTTCGTTAGATCCAACCAAAAATCAATTAATAAGCAAAAAATTAAACCTCAATTTCATAATACTGACAAAAAATATTTTCAAAATACAAATAGTCAAAAAACAAAGCACATCTTTAAACAAGTTATGGTTTACAAAATTAAGTTCTTACATAAACAAAAATTAATTCAATAAATCGATTAAGAATTTAAATCCAATTAAAAAACTCTACATCGAATTAATCAACATTAAATCATACTCGAATTCAAGCAAGATAAAAAATACTCGAATAATTCGATTCGTTATTCGATTCGATAAACACCCGTGACCAATTATATTGCTAGATTTCTTTTCGACTATGGCTAATGTCACACCCCGACTTAGGGCCTAGGCGTGTGACAAACAGTTGGTACCTGTTTTGTAAATATATCAGAGTTTAGCGGAAGTTTTTAACAAGTATTAATATTTTGAAATATTAACTTATTTATAAAGCTTTGTTTAAAATCTTAATATATATATATATTGAAACATTCTATTAATATATAATTATTTTGTAATAATATTTAATTTATTTGAAAAGCTTTTCGGATAATAAATATCCGTGTGCTTTATTTATAAACCTCGTTTGATTTTACAAATCATATTTTTTTTAATAATTAAAAAAATGAGCCATCCCTACCTTGCGAACATCCACTTCATTAATGGCTCCAATTCTTGATACTGTAATTTCCTGAAATGTTAGAAAATACGTCAGCGATATGATGGTGAATACGTTGACACTAAAAATATTTTCTTTTACTTTATTACCCCTCGAGACTACGCCTTCCTTGGCCCATCGTGGCTTAGGAATAACAAAGTTAAAACAACACATTTATAAATTCGAGTCTCTACACTAGGTCACCTCAGCAAAAACCGCAACGTCTGACTTAGTTAAGTAGTTAAATAATAAAGATGGAAGGATAACTAGACTAATTAGATGTAATTAATTATGGGCCATGTTGGTGCATAGATGTCAGTAGTTCATATGTCAAATGTCTGTAATCGAGTCTGTAATATTGTTTGTGTATTTGTTTGAACAAGCGAAGTTGTTGACAAGTTCGCTTAGGCGAACTTGTTAACCAAGCGAAGTTGTTGACAAGTTCGCCTAGGCGAACTTGTTGAACGAGCGAAGTTATAGACAACTTCGCCTGAGGCGAAGTTGTCGTGTATTTATATAGTTTACAGTTTACTGTTTACGGGTTAGAGTTTTGGTTGATCGAGTTGGTTATTTACGTGTAATTCAGTGAGTCTATTGACGTGAGGTCGAGAGTTTGTAAGTAACACGGTTCGAGTTATTAATATAACGTGTGTTTGTTCGTATCGTGTTCGTGTGTTTGTGTGATTATATTCTACGTCCGTAACGATCTACACAGGGATTCCGCACCTGTGTATATCGGGATATCTCGTGTGATCCGTCCAGGGAACCTACAATTGGTATCAGAGCTTTTGCTCGATTGTGTGGTTCGGGATATTCACGCGGGTGTAGAATTCGTTCCATTTCGGGTATTACCGGGACGAGTTTTTGGTGTTTTTGCTCATTCTAGCTTCCTACCAGTGTGTTTAAGCCTTCAAACCGTCGAAAACGTCGTTAAAATCCGTTTTTCAGATCTGCAGAAAGTTTCAGTTCGTCAGGCGAAGTTGCTGTTCATCAGGCGAAGTTGCCGTCAGGATACGTAGGGTTTCAGCGAAGATATAAGGAGAAGCGAAGTTATTCACAACTTCGCCTACCTCCTCAACTTCGCCTAACTCAGCGAAGTTCTACTCAAGTTCGCCTAGTTCAGCGAAGTTCTCTTCAAGTTCGCTTATCCTAAGCGAAGTTATTTTCAACTTCGCCCAGTCACGCGAATTTAAGAAGAATCCAGCGAAGTTATTACTTAAGCGAAGTTATCCTTAACTTCGCCTACAGTACTGTTTCGAAGAAATTTTTTTTAACTTCGCCCTTTTCAGAATTTTTCGGGTTTCTTAGTCTTCAAAAAGGATGTCGTCAATCAACATTTCAGAGCTTGTAAAGATGGAAGTTGAAGCTGGGTCAGCTACAAAGGCCCCAAGGTTGCTGAAGGGAACCGATTTTGTCGCGTGGAAGGATCGGTTCATACAATATGTTAAGTACCAGGATGCGAGAATGTGGGTATGCATCTAAGATGGATATATTCCACCAATAATGGAGTATGAGGGTCGAGACCAAATCAAGAAATACAGTAAAATGGAAGAGGAGGAGAAAAAGATGTATGAAGCCGAGAGCAAGGCTCATGCTGCAATCACAATGGCTCTTCCACAGGAGATCCTCCATACATTCAGAAAGTATACATCAGCTAGAGAGCTTTGGGAAGCTCTTGAGAGCAGATTTGAAGGAAATGTAGGTATTCGGGCTTCAAAGATAAAGTTGCTCAAAACTCAATTTTCAGTCTTCAAGTACTTGAAGAACGAATCTCTTGATGATATTATCACTCGATATTATCATCTAATGACTGAACTGAGTAACTACTCCATTTCCTACCGAGAAGAAGAGATTGTGGAAAAGCTTCTCGATGCCCTCCCACCAAAATGGGAGATGTATACTGTACTGATGAGGGAAGACAAGGACTTCTCTACTTATGATCTTGAAACCGCTGTCAACAAGCTCAGAACTTTTGAGTTTAATATGGTAAGAAAAGAAACATCTATGGATCAGGTTCAAGATCCAGGCATGTACGGTGCTAAAGTAAACTCCAATACAAGTTCAAAGACTGATTCTGCCGCCTACTACTCGAAGGGTGAGTCGAGTGCCAATTCTTCACAGGAGGGGCATGTGTCAGTAAACTCAAATGGGGATGTTTGCTTTGTTGCGGGTGGATCAAGTGGTACTCAACAGACAGCAAGCAAGAGTAGTGGATCTTCAAGTTCCTCAAGCAATAATTACACTAAGATGCCAATGAGCGTCAAATCTGCTGAAGAGCAGTTTGGCCTCTATGCTTCATTTATTGCTTCATATGAAAACTATATTCAAGGAAAGGTGGTTGATCCAGCGATGCTAGATGAAGACTATGACCAGATCGATGCTGATGATCTGGAGGAAATGGATTTACAATGGCAGATGGCCATGATAGTGAGGAGAGTGAAAAAGTTTATGAGAAAGACGGGGAGAAAGTTTGTTGGTGGCAGGCCAGGGTTCGACAAGTCTAAGGTGAGGTGCTATAACTGTCAACAAAACAGGCACTTTGCCAAAGATTGCAGAAACGAGCGAGTTGAACGTGGTCAGGGCCGGTCTGCACAGCACACTGGGAGTACTAAAGAAGTCAATGCCATGCTGTCCAGAGAAGCAGGTGAATACAACTGGAACCTGCATTCAAATGAAACTAGTGATCAGGCAAATATGGCTAAGGTTGAGAATGAAGAACGTGAGAAGACTACCGGAGAAGAGAAAGCTACTGGTAAGGAAAAAGCTTTCATGGCAGATAACAATGATCAAATCTCCGAGGTAAGTTCTAAATCTTTTTGTACTAAATGTGAGAATTTGTCTGAGCAACTTGCTACCATAACTGATCAGTATGTTCGTTTAGATGCTTAATTTAAAACTCTTAAAGAAGATCATCACTTTACGAAAGCAAGAGAAAACAGTTACAAAGTTAAAATAAAAGCATGTGAAAAAGATGTTAAAAGCTTAAAAACAAAACTTGCTGAAAAAATTGAAGTAATTGATCTAAGTTATGAGGTTTTAGAAGAAAAGACTAAACTGATTGCTGAACGAGAAAAGCAGATTGCTGACCACCAGGTGAAAGTGGTGGAACTGAACCGAAAACTTGAACAGTTCAGAAATTCCTCAGCTATTCTTGATCACCTTGTTAGTGATCAAGGTACCTCTACAAAGAGGGGAGGAATTGGTTATCACGAGGTTCCACCACCTTATAACCACAATTACACTTTTAACCCTAGTGTACAGAAATCTGTTGATTTTGAAGTTCCTCAGACAGTTCCAATCAAGGTTAC
Organism: Bidens hawaiensis; assembly: GCF_021521415.1. Taxonomy (NCBI): domain Eukaryota; kingdom Viridiplantae; phylum Streptophyta; class Magnoliopsida; order Asterales; family Asteraceae; genus Bidens; species Bidens hawaiensis. The sequence goes on along the minus strand of NW_027495212.1, from coordinate 125,003 downwards.
GAGTAAAGAACCAAGTGTTAGTAGTAGCGAAACGAGTTCGCCTGTTTCAAGTGAGAAAATTTCTGTTACGAGTCCAGTCTCATCGGATTCGGATAAGTTGTCTGAATCGGGTAAGACAAAAGAGAAGGTAGTGTTACCCACTGGTGGAGAAAAAGATAAAACTTCTAAAAAGAATACTCCACTCAACCCGTACGTCCCACCTTATGTGAGACGAACGGCCGGTAACACTGCCTCGACATCCAAAACAACCTTTGTAAAGAAAATGGAGTATAGGTGTTGTTTTAGGTGTAATAAGTTAGGACATCTTGTTGCAGATTGTCCTCTGACGCCGAAATTCAGAGGCGTGAGGCCTATTAAAACTGAGCATAAGCCTAACGGTAATTTTAATACTGCTAAAAATGAAAACCCTTCAAAATTCCGAAATGTAACTAATTCAGGTTTTCACAGAAATAAACCTCAGTTTAACAATGCTAATAACCAAACCACAAGATATAATACTTTCAATGTACATAGGTTTGGAAGGCCTCACACTCAATTTCCAAGGAGATTTCCTACTAGGACTGACAGGAATTATCCAAATGCTAACTTTGGAAAGCAGAAGTATGGGATGTATAGATCCAAGACCAATTGGTCTTGGGTCCCTAGATTCTAATCCTTTGCTTTTTTGTGCAGGAACAGTTGAACAGGGCTGCCCACAGTCTTTGGATTGTAGATAGCGGCTGTTCCCGGCACATGACGGGTAACAAATATTTGTTGCACGACTTAAAACCTGTTCAAGGAGCGAGAGTTAGTTTTGCTGGTGAAAGTGGAGGAAGAATTACTGGAAAAGGAACGGTGTCCAATGGGAAAATGACACTTGAGAATGTGAATTTTGTAGAAGAATTGAAGCACAATCTGCTGAGTGTGTCGCAGATTTGTGATAAGGAGTACACTGTTCATTTCACGAAGAATGAGGCGATCATGTTGAAGCCTGGTTTTCAGATACCAGACGAGTGGATAGTGATGACAGCTCCACGTGATACAAATACCTATGTGATGGATATGAGGTCTACTGAAATGGCCACGGGAGAATCATGTTTAATGACGAAAGCAAGCGAATCGGAATCCGAACTATGGCACAGGAGGATGGGGCACATTCATCTTCGAAAGATGAACCACATTGTCAAAAATGGGCTTGTGATGGGCGTTCCCTTGAAAAGTTTTAACTTTGAAGACAAATGTATAGTATGCAAGAAGGGAAAGCAACACAAGAAATCCCATCTCACCAAGAAGGTCAACTCTATTGCTAGTACTCTAGAACTGCTTCACATGGATCTCTTCGGTCCAGTGAATGTAAAAAGTCTAGGAGGTACTTCTTACTGCTTGGTGATCACTGATGACTACTCGCGATATTCGTGGGTATATTTTCTGAAATCGAAAGATGAGACAGCTCAAATGGTGAAGAATTTGATTACCAAAGTTGAGAACGTCATGAGTAAAACAGTTAAGTTCATCAGAAGTGACAATGGAACGGAGTTCAAGAATTTTGAAATGGAGATCTTCTGTCTTCAGAAAGGAATTGAACATCAATACAGCGCTCCGTATACTCCGCAACAGAATGGAGTGGCTGAAAGGAAGAACCGAACTTTAATTGAAGGAGCCAGGACTATGCTGGCAGATTCGAAGCTTCCTGTGATGTTCTGGGCTGAAGCAGTTGCTACAGCCTGCTATGTTCTGAATAGAGTGTTAACCGTTAAGAGACTTGGTAAAACTTGTTACGAGCTTATGCATGGAAGGAAGCCCAACTTGAGTGGTCTTGAACCATTCGGGTCTCCTTGTTCGATCTTGAAGACAAACTCTAAATTTGGCGAAGTAGCCGATGAAGGAATCTTAGTCAGTTATGTTGTTGGGACTCCCAACAGACGTGTCTTCAATACTTCGACCTGCAAGGTGGAGGTGGTATGTAACACTGACATCACAAGTTACCAACCGCCAAAACCAAGCAATGGACCTGCTGAGCTTTTCGACTATGTTAAGCTTTTTAAGTCGTTTAACGTACCGGATTTGGAAATTTCTGAAGAAGAAGAAAGAGCTGCGACGAAGATGATACTCGATGAGGAAGAAAATCTATTGCAAAGACAGCTGATTGATAAATGTCAACCTTCCTCATCAAACACTATTGGTACCCCTGCTGCCTCAACTGAAGAAGAATTTATCAATCCTTCACTCTCAGCATGAAACAACCATTGATGAGATCTCTTCTAATTTGGAAGATAATTTGCATGTCGGTTCTGTTCCGACCACGAGAATTCATAAAGATCACCCTTTGGATAATGTGATTGGTGATGTGTCCTCAGGTGTACAAACGAGAAGTAGCTTAAATGAACATACCTGTGTTTATACAAGCATTAAGGAGACAGGAATAATCAATGAATGCCTGTATACCTGCTTTATAAGCCAGATTGAACCGAAGAATTATCAAATGGCTTTAAAGGACAGCTCGTGGGTCGAAGCCATGCAAGAAGAGTTGGCTCAATTCGAGAAGATGGAAGTTTGGACTTTGGTTGAAAAACCAAAGAATGTGCATGCGATAGGCACAAAATGGGTGTTCAAGTGCAAGAGAGATGATAAGGGGATCATTATAAGAAACAAGGCGAGGCTTGTCGTGAAAGGTTTTAATCAACAAGAGGGGATTGATTATAACGAAGTGTTCGCTCCTGTCGCTAGGTTGGAAGCCATAAGATTGTTTTTGGCGTTTGCTGCTCATGAAAAGATGAAGGTGTTTCAGCTAGATGTGAAGAGTGCGTTTTTGAATGGGAAACTTGATGAGGTTGTGTATGTTGCGCAACCTCTGGGTTTTCCTGACCCAGACTATCCAGATCACGTGTACAGGTTGAGCAAGGCGTTGTATGGATTACATCAGGCACCTCGTGCCTGGTATGCAACTTTATCGGATTACTTGCTCGAGAATGGTTTTGAAAGAGGGAAAATTGATAGCACGTTGTTCTTCAAAAGAGATGGAAGCGACTTCCTGCTGGTACAAGTCTACGTGGATGACATTATATTTGCTGCGTCAAAAGTCTCCATGTGTCAGGAGTTTGAAGCCGTCATGAAGAAAAGGTTTGAAATGAGTGCTATGGGTGAACTAACTTTCTTTCTAGGATTGCAGGTTGATCAGAGGAAGGACGGGATGTTCATTCATCAGACGAAGTATGTTCATGATGTGCTCAAGCGCTTCAAGATGGAGGACAGTTCTCCATATGATACTCCAATCTGCGTCAATCACAAATTGGGTGCTGAAGTAGACGGTGATGCAGATGTGGACCCAACTCAATATCGGGCAATAATAGGTTCTTTAATGTACTTAACTGCATCTAGGCCTGATATAATGTTTGCTGTTTGTCTTTGTGCACGTTTTCAGGCAAATCCAAAAGAATCTCATTTGAAAGGTGCAAAGAGGATACTGCGGTATCTCAAGGGCAAGCCGAAGCTGGGGTTGTGGTACCTGAGAGGAGGAGACTTGGAGCTGGTCGCTTACACAGACTCTGATTATGGAGGGTGCAATCAGAGTCGGAAGTCAACAACTGGAGGATGTCAGTTTCTTGGTGGCAGATTGGTGTCGTGGCAATGCAAGAAGCAGACTTCAGTCGCAATTTCAACCTGTGAGGCAGAATACATGGCAGCATCCAACTGCTGCTCTCAGGTTCTTTGGATACAACAACAATTGCGCGACTATGGTCTGAATTTCTTACTTACTCCTATTTGCATTGATAACACAGCTGCTATCTCAGTAACTAACAATCCCGTGAAACATAGTAAAACTAAACACATTGACATACGTCATCATTTCATACGGGATTGTGCTGAGAAGAAACTGATAATTCTTGAAAAGGTGGATACGCTTGATAATTTCGCTGATTTATACACTAAAGCGTTTGACAAATCCAGATTTCAAAACTTATTGAACTGAATGGGATGATCAATCCCGAGTAACCATGCTTTTCTTGTGATATTTAACAAAAAAAAAAAAAAAAAAAAAAAAAAAAGAAACGTCACTAATCGCTTAAAAATATGTTGGTTACATCAGTTTGAAGGACTTGTCTTCGGATATGTTTTGGTCCTCATTTTCTACTTGTAGATTTTGAGGATAGCCATTAACCAGATTACTGATAGTGACCGGGGCGGTTTATGATGAGTTTTTCATTCTTTCGCTTAAAATTAGTCGATAATACTTAGTTAGAAGGACACATACTAGTATGTGGTCGGTCCAGCTGATCCATTGGATCTTCGGGATAGCCGTTTACCTGAAGACTTTGTTTTGGTCGGGGCGAATAATGTTTAAATTTTGAAAGAAAACGGGAAATGAAATTATTTTTCAAGTCTGTTACTTCGTAAGAAGTTCGTTAGCTATGTTTAACAGAAAATTGATCCAACCTTGGAAAATGATAGATATACTAATTCTGTGTGCTTAACTAGTGAAGTTATTAGGCTTAAAAGGCTTTAGGACAGTCATTGTATGTCATGGTAACTTTTTATGGTGCGTAAAAGTAGACGTGATACAAACTAAATTTACTTGATTTTACGTGGAAACTCCTTAAGAGTTTTGCATGTCTTCATATATATCTTTCCAAATGATAGGCAGAAAAGCGATTACCCAGTCATACACGAGCCCATGTGTGTTCTGATTTCCGTGAAGATAGCGTCTCAAGATACTGCAGTGATCCAGATTCGGGACTTGCAGTTAATTTCTACTATGAAGTCTATGTTTATTCAAAAAAAAAAAAAAAAAAAAATTTGAAGTTATTGAAACATATTAGTGATGATAAGATAAAGACTTCACATTCATTGAGTAAGAGAGAAGAACGGGAAACAGATCAAGAGTACTTACAACTTAATCAGACACTATGGGTCGAAGTCAATTCGGGGTGACTTGGGGAAAGCCAAATACGCTTTGAGGATAGATAGGAGGCATCAATATTTCTGAGTTGTTGCCCACTTAAATTTTGAGGCATAATTGAACCTAACTCGTATCACAGAAACGATGAAAACCATCTTAAGTATATTACCTGCTTACAACCTGTCTCTTTATGTCATAATACAGCTAAACACGGATCTATGTGACAGTCACATACTTAGTATGATTCCTGTTCGGATCTTTTCTAAAACGTAGCAGTCCCTATCGAGACTGAAATTTGATCCCTTATACTGTAAATATTTTAAGTTTTTGTACTTAGATAGTTTTATGATATTTTAAATGGTTACATAGAATTGATCATGTCATTTATTCCTTAAAGGGAAGTTTTAAAAAGTTAATTGAAAAATGTTCAAATTATAAGGTTGATTTTGTAAATATAGGCGATGTTGTTAAACAGGCGAAGTTGTGAATAACTTCGCCTAGGCGAAGTTATCCGTAACTTCGCCTGTATAACTTCGCCCCTATATAAGGAATACTTAGAGTCAAACTGTTCATTATTCAGCGAACATATATCCAAACCGATTCTCAGCGAACTTATATCCAAGCATATCCAATATTGTTATCTTGTTCTTCGATTTCAAACCGATCTAAAGGTTGTTTGGGTTCGTTTATCACATTCTATATGTTCTTTGATTAATCTACGGTTGTTTCGACAACCGTGTAATACCCTCGAACCGTCGGACCTTCAAATCGATCTTTCAAAAACTTGCTGTTACGTGTTAATAACCATACTGATCGTCAACATGTCCTTAAAAAGCTCGTTTTAAGGGTCCTTAATCGTCTAAACTAGCCGAAACATCGGATTTCGATGTTTGCAGTATCTTACTGTCGCCGTTTCAGATTCAGGCGAAGTTAGGGTTTAGGCGAAGTTATCATCAACTTCGCCTGAAACTTAAGTTTGCCTGAGGCGAAGTTATCCGTAACTTCGCCCGAAGCTTAAGTTCGCCTGAGGCGAAGTTATCCGTAACTTCGCCTGAAACTTAAATTCGCCTGAGGCAATGTTGTGATGAGGCGAAGTTAACATTAACTTCGCCTAGATCATTTTTACTTAATCTTAATTAGACGAACTTAAAGCTGTAGCGAAGTTGTTCCCAACTTCGCCTCATCTTTAACTTCGCCTATACAGAGTTTATCACAACTTCGCTCATGGTAACAAAGCGAACTTGTGCTATGTCTTTGTGTCGTTCTAACTTGGTTAGTTTGTTGCAGATATGGCTGCGGTAGCTGGTGCTGGAGGTGCAGGAGGAGACAACGGTAATAACCAACGTCAATTCTTCCCGGGTCACAATATGTACATTACACTTGACCCGGAGGCGAGCGGTGTGGACGACTACCGCGAGATCATAACTTTCCTCTTACGCTCGAGGATTTTTCATGCCATCACCAACACTCTGCCAATATCTCTACCGAATATCGAAGACTTCTGGCAGACGGTCGAATACGACTGTCGTGTTGAGCCCCCGGTCATGAGAGCAACGGTGAACAATCAAGAAGTTCAGTTCAATTCTGAACAGATCCGGGTGGCGCTACGGTTTGGAGAGGAAACTCGAGACGATCCAACTGAGTTTGTCGCTCCTTTTCGTGATGGAGCGTTTCTCCGAATGGGCTACTCTGGTCCATTAGGTGATACCCAGAGGAGGAAGGGTTTCCTTCTAGATCAGTGGCGCTTCCTCACGCACGTTATGATAGTATGCATGTCTGGGAGGAAGGCGGGCACTGACGGCATGGGTGCAACCATGCAGTCTGCAATGACTGCACTGACCTATAACAAACGTTATAGCTTCAGTCAAATGGTCTTTTACGAGATAGACAGACAAAGGAGGGCGATGTCTCGGGAGCGGTTCATTATGTACCCACGGTTCATCCAAATGATATTGTACCATGTGGCTCCAAGTCTACCTCAGAGACGCCTGATCAGATACGTAGAATCGGTGAGCAAACGTATCTTTGCTCAATGCCGCACTTCGAGCGCGAGGAGCAACCCTGAACGTCGTCCCAGGCATACTCCACTGTTTGGGTTTTTAATTAACCCAGAGTATGTTCCTGCTGGTGGGGACGAGTTCAGAGATCCTCAACCGCGACAGGCGAGAGCAACTCAAGCTGTTCCTGCTCCTGCTGTGCCTGTTGTGTCTGCTGCTGAGGATATTGATCTTGACGCTGTTTTTGGAGGTCAAGGTTATTTTGATATGGATCACGTTGAAGAGGTGCAGGTCTCGGCTGCACAAGGTTCGGGTGTGAGTATGACTAGAGCAGCTACGTCGATGGCTGACTCCGATTTGGATGAGATTATGAATGAGGGGAGACGGTTGATGGTGTCTCGAGAGAGAACGATAGGGAAGAGAAAGAGAACGGAGGATGATGATGAGTCAGAAGAGGAAGAAGACATACATAAGCTGATAAGAAGATCAAGACGGGAGAGGACAGGTGCTGGCATGGGAGCTGGAGAGACTTCAAGGACTGTACGTTTTGCTCCGGCCGCACTGTCTGGTATGTCTATTGTTCCTTCCTCTGTACAGGTGACAAGTACAAGCGCTGCGGATGTTCCCGTGGTGGCTACATCAACGGCTGGCATTCCATCCATCACTGCTATCCAGATGTCGACTCCGGAGATCGTGTCTCTACCGCCTCCAACGCTTACTCAGTCGGTGGTAGCTGCACGTTTTGTGGAGTCAACGGTCGTTACTGCTGCAGGGTTATCAGGTATGGTACCACCTGCGGTTACGCCTGCTTCTGGTGTCTCGCCTTCGCCTACTTCAGACTCAGAGAGAATAGCTTCACTAGAGCGGATCGTGGCAGAGCAATCTAAGACTATTCAAAGCCTAGTGGAAGCAAATCAACTACAGGCATCCCTCCTGGTTGAGCATGGGAAAGTTATAGATGCCTTGAAGGAGTTCTTGGCATCTCAGGGGGATATGAGCTGTAAGGGCGACGAGCTCAGAACGAAGAAGAGAAACGACCGAGACGATGATCCCAATGCATCGAAAGATGCAGGTGGTGAGCTGCCAAGAACTTCTCAAGCTCTTGGTACTTCCACAGCTGAGGGGGAGTCTACCGACGCGGCTGGTGGTGATGATGTGGTGTTAGTTGAGGATGACGTGATTGATGCGCTGAAGGAACTGGACGATGATATGTTCAGCGATGATGTGTTATTTGATGAAGATGTGCTGCCGAGTGATATGATTGAGAAGATCGGTGAGCAGATTGTGATTGAAGATGGAATAGAAGAGGGAGAGATAGTAGAAGAAGACGTTGAACACGAGATCCCTGATGTTGAGAAAGCCGACATGGGTGCTGAGATGGATGAGACTGAGTGGGAGGAGCAGCCTAGGTGGAAGGAAGGCTGTGCTCATTGGTTTATCAAGACCAAGAAGCCTGCTGTTCCAGCCATGTTCAAAAAGAGTTATAACATCAAAGGCTATGCTGAGTCGAAGAAGGGAATTATCTGTTGGATATATGATGAACAGATGAAGTTGTTTGTGGTGAAGCGTTATGATGGTATTCAATACTTCAAAAGAATGTTGAGGTCTCTCAATACGTTGCCGGAATGTGAGGTGAAGGATTTGGCCAGGTTGGGCCTGATAAATAGAAGTGACAACAACATGGCAAGAGTGATTGAGAAGATTGTGTGGAAAGAAAGCATAAAAGAAAAGAAGTTTGAACTATTAAAGCCACAGAAGGGAAAGCTCGTGGAGGATACAGAGAGGGGATTGAGAGCAGATGGCAAGCCATGGATGGTGATGAAGTACAAACCGATCCGATGCATCAAGGAGGTTCCAATGAAGACTATGCCTCAAGATGTGTTGAAGAATCTAAAATGGTGGTACGTTGATTGCCAGACTGCTGAAGACGTGATGGAAGATGAGGATGAACAAGAGATCCTTAGAGTTTACGATCCGATGCATCTTGTAAACTTATCGCAAGCTGATCTGAAGATGCTCAACGAGAAAAAGATCTTTTATATTCCAGCTTGGAAGGATGAAGCAAGAAAGTATCAACGAGTTGTGACGGTATGTGTTAGAGAAGGAGTGCACGCGTGAAGATACAGGATTACGAGACAAGAGCTGAAAGATCAAGATATGAAGCTACTGCCAAGGGGGAGTCTGTTGGTGCATAGATGTCAGTAGTTCATATATCAAATGTCTGTAATCGAGTCTGTAATATTGTTTGTGTATTTGTTTGAACAAGCGAAGTTGTTGACAAGTTCGCTTAGGCGAACTTGTTAACCAAGCGAAGTTGTTGACAAGTTCGCCTAGGCGAACTTGTTGAACGAGCGAAGTTATAGACAACTTCGCCTGAGGCGAAGTTGTCGTGTATTTATATAGTTTACAGTTTACTGTTTACGGGTTAGAGTTTTGGTTGATCGAGTTGGTTATTTACGTGTAATTCAGTGAGTCTATTGACGTGAGGTCGAGAGTTTGTAAGTAACACGGTTCGAGTTATTAATATAACGTGTGTTTGTTCGTATCGTGTTCGTGTGTTTGTGTGATTATATTCTACGTCCGTAACGATCTACACAGGGATTCCGCACCTGTGTATATCGGGATATCTCGTGTGATCCGTCCAGGGAACCTACAGGCCAAAAAGGAAAGATGGGCCTAAGGTACATGGGCTTAAGGGAGTATAAATAACCCTTAAAACCCTAATACTTTCCATTTTCACACATCTCCACACTATAGCCTACACCATCAAAACACACACTTAACCCAATTCCCGTTTTTGAGAAAACCACCCACAAAGACACAAAGATTCCCGGAGATCTAGCTGTCGGATCGGTCTCAAATTTTAACTGAGAGTTCATGGTATATAAATGAATATTTACACCGATCAGATCTTCGATCAGACGTCGGGAAGTTCGATTTTTATCAGCAAAACCATAGCAGCTCAAAAGTGAAGATTCTGAAAACTGTTCGGCTGTTCTGGAAACTATAGCGGCGGTTTCCGGCGAAGGTGAGTTGATGGTTTTGTAGATCGGGTCGAGACGGTTCCGTGGCCGCTTGAATCACTCAAATCGGAGTTCGTCTGATATGGTTTTGAGCATCTCGAGTGATTTCATACAAAAACCTCAAAGATACGTTTTTGTTAAAAAAAGGTTTACTTTTCATGAACGGATTTACATGAAAATTGGTAGGATGATAGATCGGGTCTAGATAAATCGTAAAGTTGCAAACTTGAAGATTAAAATGGACTTAACGAACTCATGGTTAGGAACGGCTCGTTTAAAATAGACCCTAGATCTAGTTTTGAACGTTTTAGCCATAAAGGTTCAAACTTTATGCAAGAAAAGGGTTAAGTCTTGATGATGGGTTAATAACGAATGTAAAACGGTTAAGGAGAATGGGATATTGGTGGTTAAAAGTGTAATCATGGACCGTTAACCGTTATTGAGCCTAAAATGGAATTAAAGATAGGAAAAACCTGTGCCGAAAGAATCAAACAAGGGTTCTCGGACCTGAGCCTCCATATGGGTTCTCGGTCAACGCGAGAACTCGGTCAACATGAGTTTTCGGTCAAATGGAGTTCTTGGTCAACGAGAGTTCTCGGTGACCAGAGTTCTCGGTGACCAAGAGTTCTCGGTCAATTAGAGATTTCGGTGGCCATGTGTTATCGGTCAAGAACATAGTTTCTCGGCCAAAAACATAGGTTCTCGGTCAGGAACAGTGTTTTCGGTCAACACATGGGTTCTCTGTTGAGAGTTCTCGGCCACTTGGGAAATGCTGTGGTCTGTGGGTCTGGCCCAACTAGGCCCAAAAGCCAAAGTGAGCAGTAGCCTGAACAAACTAGATAGCCCACCTGTTTAAGTTAAACAAACAAACCCAACATAGAAAATACGTTGGTTAACTAAAATACCAACTTAGGTAATTATACGGTAAATTAACTAATATATATATTTAATAGTTAGCCTTGAACAATTAAAGAAGGGGATAACAATTAACGGCGAATGCAACGGGATCCAGGTGAGTTTCTAGCCCCATTCCTTGTTATTTTTTGTCGAGGCTGTGTTCATACTCGATGTGATTAGTTAATACACTTACCTTAAGTGGGAAGTGTATGCCTATTATGATATATGTGAAAGTTATGAATGTTTGCTTGACGGTATATGAACGATCTTCGGATATTACTGTTAGGAGATAGTTTAAAGATGTGATTGACAATATAAGTATATGTGTGATGTATGTTATAGATTAATGAGTATGTAAGAAAGTATATTTATATGTAAATGATCGTAAAAGAAAGTAAAGTATGAAACAAAGGAATTGACGGTAAAGTGTGGCAGACCCTAATAATATCTATGAAGGAGGGTGGTAGACCCTAATAATATATGTGAAGGAGGGTGGCAGACCCTAATAATATCTGTGAAGGAGGGTGGCAGACTCTAATAATATCTGTGAGGTTATAGGGCGAGAGGCTCTATAAGGGTGGCAGACCCTAATAATATCTGTGAGGTTATAGGGCGAAAGGCTCTTTAAAACGTATAAGTATGTATGTAAAGAATGATAAAATATGAAGTATAGAAGTAAGAATGAAAGTATACAATTGCGTATGTATGAAAGAAAGAAAGTATGAAAGTAAGAATGGAAGTGTATACCTATGTATGTATGAAAGAAAGTAAAGAATGTTAAGTATGTAATATAAGAACATATTGTATGTTACCTGAATTAACTAGAACTCACTCAGCGTAGCTGACTTTTAGTATGCACACAGGTGAATAAATTGAGACAGTTAGCTTGAGGCGGACACATGGCAGGATCGGACGAGGCTGGCATCTGAAGATTGGTCATGATGTTTATTACTATATTTTACGTTATGTTTTAAAAGACATAATTTTGGATGATTGTAACAAATGTTTTAAGTCATATTATTTTTGTGAAATGTTTTAATTAACTTTGATATAATGAGCTGTGTTTATGAGTAAATCCAACGTCCAAATGTGAGGCATCGGTAACGGGGCCTTACAAGTTGGTATCAGAGCAAAGTTCGAGTGATTTAAGCATCCTACATGCTTAGACTCTAACAGATAATGGGGTCTAAGTAAGAAAAGAAAGAAGATGCCAGTTCAAGAATGCCATGTGTCACTCAAGCAAGCTCAGTAAAGGTAAAATGTATGGTTAAATAATGGATGTTAAAGTTAGCTTAACTGCTAAAGATAGGATATGTGTATGTAGGGATAGGATTTCTTGATTGTTTGAATGCCTAAATGTTATATGAAGAACTAGTACAAGTGGACTCACAAAGGGAAGTGTGTAGGACACGGAGAGTAAAGTGATCAGCTAATCACAGCTGGCCACTGTTATTACCTGTTAGCCTTAATATCCTTGTACTAAATAGTTCCTTGAGTGATGACGTTTGTGTTTTCCTTCCAGAATACAATGGCTGGATCTAGGGAAGTTTTTGGAGCAGGAGGCCGCACCGGACGTCGTGGCAGGCCTCTTCTTGTCCAACAACCTTCGGTTGAAGCAGCTTTTAATACGGGAGAAGAAGGAAGCGCAGCTGGAGGAAACCTTAACAACAATGAAGGGGTTCAACTCGATCCCTTAATCCAAGCAGCTATTGTTCAAGCCGTAGCCACTGCGGTGAAGAACTTGAACCCAGAGGGGTCTGCTGGAGGCCGTGAAAGAACTGTTGAAGGAGCGGGAGGAGGCGGTAGGAAAGATGATGAAGGAGAGAGGGGGGCTTCGATGAGGTAAGGTCTGTGAAGGTTGATGATAGGAAGAGGGTCCGGGGTGGGTACAACAATAAGTCCTTCAAAGGTTGTGACCCGCCAAAGCTGATTGGTTTGGGAGACGCAATCGCTACTCTCCAATGGATAACCACCATGGATAAGATTATCCGCATTAGCGAGTGCCGACCTGACCAAACTGTCGGTTATGCCACCCAATCGTTTGGTGAGCAGGCTATGTATTGGTAGGAGTTAGTTGAGCATAGGAAGAGTCGGGATGAGATAAAGGAAATGAAGTGGGGTGATCCAAAGGAGTTGGTAATGAAGAGGTTCTGTGCTGATGCAGAAGTTGAAAGAGTTGAGATGAAGTTTCTGAATTTGAAGGCGGGTAAGATGACACACCGCGAGTACACTACTGAGTTCAACCGCCTATCTAGGCTCGTGCCAGACATGGTGAACAATGAGGCCAAACGAATAAAGTGTTATGTGAGAGGGCTACCGCAGAACGTCCGCACATTGGTCAAGACTAGTAAACCCGCTAATTTTGACTCTGCTGTCTAACTTGCAGAGATGGTTTATGATGATCTAGCGGTGGACGTTGTGGTGGTAGAAGAAAAGAAAGAAAAGAAATGGGTTGTTCCTGCTAAACGACCTGGTACTCAGTCGTGGAACCCCAAGGATAAGAAACAGAAGGTGTGGGAAAGGAAGCCGTGTAAGACGTGCGGTAAGATGCACGGTGGTGAGTGCAAGTAGGGTACTGGTTCCGATGTGTGCCATAAGTGTGGGAAACCTCATAGTGGAGAGTGCAGGCAAAGGTCAAATGCTTGTAACAAATGTGGGAAGGTGGGGCATTACGCTCACGAATGCAACTCCGAACCCACATGTTACAAATGCTGGAAGAAGGGTCATATGGCAAGAGAATGTAATGAAGCTGGTGGTGGTGGAAAGAAAGATGCGGAACCATCAAGGCCAAAGAACAGAGCCTACATGCTGACTCAGGAACAAGCCAAACAGATTCCAGACGTTGTGACAGGTACGTTTTTAGTAAACGGTGTTTCTGCTTCGGTATTATTTGATTCAGGTGCGAATAGGAGTGTTTGAAACCTTTATAGTAGAAACCGAAAGTGACAGTTCGGTTAAAATAATAAAAATGGTTAAGAACGCTAAAATAGAATTAGAGGGACATGAGTTCCCTGTTACCTTGTATGTTATAAACTTAGGAGGGTTCGATGTGGTTTTGGGAATGGACTGGTTGTCTGAGTATGAGGCTCAGATAGTGTGTAAGAGTAGGATAATAAGGTTAAAGTCTTTGGATGGTAGTACGGATGACGGTTTATGGTGATAAGGAAAGTTATGGGTTATTGTCATTTCGATGATAAAAGCCGAGGGTTTGTTAAGGCGAGGGTGCGGTGCCTACCTGGCGTATGTTGTCAATGCTACGGCTGAGACAAAGGAAATGAAAGATGTTCCTATCGTGTGCGACTACCTATAAGTATTCCTAGAGGATCTTCCGGGGTTGCCACCGGAGCGAGAGATAGAATTCCAGATAGATTTAGTACTAGGAGCCCAACCCGTCGCGGAAGCGTCTTACCGTCCGAGATGAAAGAATTGATGTCCCAACTGCAAGAACTCCTCGATAAGGGTTTTATTAGACCAAGTGTTTCCCCGTGGTGCGCACCAGTACTGCTCGTGAAGAAGAAAGATGGAAGTATGAGAATGTGCATAGACTATCACAGTTGAATAAGCTTACGGTGAAGAATAGATATCATTTGCCAAGAATTGACGATCTGTTCGACCAACTGCATTGTTCAAGTTGGTTCTCACGAATAGATCTCAGATCAGGCTACCATCAGCTAAAAGTGAAAGAGGCAGACAACCCTAAAAAAACGTTTCGAACGCGGTATGGACACTACGAGTTCCTCGTAATGTCATTTGGTCTAACAAATGCTCCTGCAACATTTATGGACATGATGAATAGGGTGTGCGGCCAATGTTGTATAAGTCAGTTATTGTCTTCATCGAAGTTATATTGATTTATTCAAAGAGCGAGTCCGATCATGCTGAGCATCTGAAAGAGGTATTGGAGACTCTGAAGAAAGAGAAGTTGTATGCTAAGTTTTCGAAGTGCGCGTTCTGGGTGCGAGAAGTGCAATTTCTAGGTCACGTGATTAATCCCTAAGGGATTACCGTGGACCCAGCTAAGATTGAAGCGATAACTAATTGGAAGACTCCACAGAATCCGACTGATATACGAAGCTTCTTAGGGTTAGCTGGCTACTATAGGAGATTCATCGAAGGTTTCTCCAAGATAGCCGCACCGTTGACCGGTATGACCTGAAAAACGATAGTATTCAGTTGGGGAAAGTTCCAAGAAGAAGCTTTTCAGGAGTTAAAGAAGAGACTCACGCAAGCTCCAATCCTTGCTTAACCCGATGGTGACGAGGACCTGGTTGTTTGTACTGATGCTTTGCATCATGGGTTAGGTTGCGTGCTGATGCAACGAGGAAGGGTGATAGCTTATGCGTCTAAACAGTTGAAGGTCCATGATAGTACCTATCCAAAGCATGATCTGGAGCTAGCAGTAGTAGTGCATGCTCTCAAGATATGGTGGCATTATCTGTATGATACTAAGTGCACCATTTACACCAATCATAAGACTCTAAAGTACTTCTTCGAGCAAAAGGAGTTGAACATGAGACAAAGGAGGTGGTTGGAGTTGTTTAAGGATTACGACTGCAACATTAAATACTATCCTGGTAAAGCATATGTGGTTGCTGACGCGCTAAGTCGTAAGAATGAGGAAGTCCTTTCAACAGAAAAGTCATACCAGCTGATTATGAATTCAAGTCTTTTTGATGAAATCATCAAAGTGCAGTCATAAGTGTTAGTAGACAAGAAGTTGGTAAAGAAGGAAAGAATTTACGGCCAGCAAGATGAGTTGATGGAAAACACTCATGGTGTTAGGACTAGTTTTGACCGTATGTGGATCCCACGCCATGGAGATCTTAGAGGTCGAATCTTAGATAAAGCTCATAAGTCAAGATACTCGATTCATCCAGGAACTACAAAGATGTATCAAGATTTGATGAGAGACTACTGGTGGCTAGGAATGAAGAATAATGTAGTAGATTATGTCAGTAACTGCCTAACTTGCTTGCAAGTCAAGGCAGAGCACCAGAAACCTTATGGAAAGACATAACCTCTAGAAATACCAGAGTGGAAATGGGAACACATCACCATGGATTTCATAACTAAGCTACCACGTACAGCTAAACACCATGATACCATTTGGGTGATAGTGGACCGTTTGATCAAAAGTGCTCATTTTCTGCCTATGCGAGAGGCCAACTCGTCAGAAATGTTAGCAAGTTTGTTCATTAAAGAGGTAGTATCTAAGCATGGAGTACCGTTATCGATCATATCTGATAGAGATACTCGGTTTACTTCGAGATTCTGGAAGAAGTTCCATGAAGCTATGGGGACGAGATTGTACATCAGTACTGTAACACCCCGTAACCGCAGCGGAAACGTAAACGGGATGCAACAGACACGTCTGATATCAACAGCATTGCTTATAAAGAAAACACCACTACATTAATTTAAACGTATTACATTGTTCCGAGTTTCGTTACCGTCTAGGCGTTATCACATAAGTTTTACCGATAGTACATTAACATATTTAATACAAAATATAGATCCTTAATCTTCCACAAAATAGCACATATCATCAAGCACGTATCACTCATTCCAATTTGGGTGTATCTAGAAAGCATATAAAGAAAACGGGTCAACTACGAATAGTTGGTGAGTTTCACTAATTTAAGTAAACGATGACAAATCATTATAATAATCATATATTAGCGATGAAATTATGCTGAGCCCACAAGTGAAACCTCTGTTAACCCAAAGACACATCCAATAACCTCTGGGGACACTGTTAACCCAGAAACACATTTAATAACCTCTGGGGACACTGTTAACCCAGAAACACATTTAATACCCTCTGGGGACACTGTTAACCCAGAACACTGTTTCGGGCCTTACACTGTTAGCAACTCAGACAATTACCATCTTAATACATTACCGTACGATTCCCGTACAATAAAAATTATATAAATACATTCATTTCCATGCGATCAGCATGTACTTAAACATTTTGATAGAAACATCCTTTCCGCCCCGGGAAAATATTTAAAACAGTTCAGTAAAAAGGGGCTCGTGAAACTCACATTTTCATGAGCAAATATGTAACACTGTGCACGGCTACCGGTCCGGATCTGTAATACGATCCCTAATTCGTTACTATACAATTTCTATTAATATAACTTAAATTCGTGTTAACCGGTACGTCTGGGGACACTGTTAACCCAGTACCGTACACGATCCGGGGACAATGTTAACCCCGGAACACTTCTCAGGACTTAGATTGTGATATCATTTAGAGTTCTTTAGTCAAAACTACCATTAGTTTGTTTTCCCGTTTTGCGTGCCTAACACGATTATCCGTTTTTATGTTTTCAAAAATGAGTTTGGTCACATACGACCCGAAAATAGTTGTTACTGATATTTTAATTAAAGTGGTGAAATTAGAGCTCGGTTTAGACACCCCGTTTGGCCGCGGGGCCCGTTTCCGTCTTTAATATACCGGAAACTGCTAAATCGGGTAAAATTACCCAAATCATCCGAATTATTTTCGGATGATTTATTTTTACTTGATTAACTTAGTTTGATGAAAATAGTCCATTTTTAAGGTTTTTATACACCAGTCAGCTTGCTTAGGCGAACTTTGCCGGTTTACGGCTATTAAGCTTTAAAAGTTTGTTTTATGTTCTTTTTAGCACAAATAATTATCCGTTTAGTCTCGGATCTTGAAATTTTGCACAGACCACTTTTCGACAGTAAGGAATTTTATAAAAATATTTCCAGAATTAATTTTTATATTTAACATTTATTTATCTATTTTTAAACGTCATTTAAACACCAAATTTTTTGAAAATACCAAACGACCTTAGAAACATCCCATATTTTTCTGGGATGACCCCTGCCATCCACATAGTTCCCTGTAATTTTGCTAGAACCAAAATCTCATTTTTCATGCCATTTTCACTAAAACCGAGCTAGAAAACCCTAGAACTCGTTTTACCGAAAAGCCTACTTAGACTTCTCCAATGGACCTGAAATTTTGTGTGTGACTTTTACATGTTATGAAAAGCTTATCTGAAAGTTTCCAGAATTTTTCATGATGTTTAGCTATTTTTCACCATTTTTAGCCAAAACCGAGCATTAAATTCACCAAATATTCATCCTTTATCCAAAAATTACCAAATTTTCACAGATCTCATATTTTCATGTGTAGATCATCTCTGTGAAATTTCATGACCCAACTCTAAGTCTATCACAATCTGTCCAAATCATATAAATCATACGAAAAACCGAACTACCTTGTGTTTCTATCTTTAGATAGCCAAGATCTTGCTTTCTAGCCTTTGCTAGCAACTAGATATAACACCTACAAGCACAATAACACCACACCAAGCAAGTTACACCCACAATCAAGCCATTTCTTTCATGGTTTCGGTTAAGACATCAAAACAAAGATTTTAACCGTAAAAATTCGTTTTTGACTCTTTTAACTTCTTTCTTGGACCAAGATCCCTTGTATAACTTGTATACATCACTTGATCATGCAAGAATCGGTTTCATCTCGGGTTTTCACCCATTTTTCATTTGAAACCTCATTTTCTTGTAAATGACTCGAGAAAAGAAGATGAACACGACTATAATCCGATCTTTACCTCGGTTTCTTGCTTAAAAACTTGGGTTTTTGGATGAGAAATTGAGAGAGAGTGATGGAGTTTGAGTTTGGATGTTTGAAAAAAGAAATGAATGCCAAGGGGTAATCCCCCTTGGTCCGATCGGTCCTATAGGGAGGGTGGGGTGGGGCCCACACCTCCAATCTTGGCCACAAGTTCAAATTACGCAATCTGGATAATGTTTTGGATAATCTGGTTCAGTTCGTTTTTCGGTTAAACGTGTAAGTCGGCTTAAAACGAGGCTAAAACGGTCGTTTTTCGGCTTAAGAATGAAATTTATATAAAACCGATTTAAAAACTTTAAAAACTTAAACCATGACATTTATTGACTTAACACATCATATTGTCGGTAATTGTGCATCTTTTTCTGCTTGATCGATCGCCTCTTGCTTGGTTTGGCATTAAAGGTTTCGTTTAACGTACCGACGTACCATTAAATCGAAAACTCTTTTCTGTGCTTTAATTCACTTATCCCGAAGCTTTAATACTTCGTAAACATCACTAAACATTATATATTTCGTCTATAATGTAATCCCCGATTCGTTCGGGTTTCAATAACCGTTCATCGGTTAATCGTAATTCCAATACGACTAGCTGTACATTCGAGTATAATTCGTACTGTGAATCTTATATACTCGTATAAACACATCATAATTCATATATTCAGTATTAAATAACATGTAAATAGTATATACCGGCTAGGGTATACCTGAATTTGCCGGAATCGTTACATTCTCCCCCTGTTAAAAAAATTTCGTCCTCGAAATTTTACGCGTCAACTACTTCCTTTTGAGGAAATAGGTGGGGGTATTTCTTCCGAAATTCGTCCTTTCGTTCCCATGTATATTCTGGGCCTCGTTGCGAGTTCCATCTAACTTTGACCAACGAGATCTTATTGTGTCTAAGTTGCTTGATTTTCCCGTCCACTATTTCTATGGGTTCCTCTACGAAATTAAGCTTATCACTTATTTGGACGCCCTCTAAGGGTAACACCGATGTCTCATCCGACAGACACCTTTTCAGGTTCGACACGTGTTTCACATTGTGAACTGCACTCAGTTCATCAGGCAGTTCTAATCGGTATGTTACAGGACCGATTTTTGCAGTAATATCGAATGGCCCAGTATATCTCGGGGCTAACTTCCCCGCCCTGCCAAATCTAACCACACCCTTCCAAGGTGATACTTTCAAATACACCTTATCACCTTTCTCGAATGACAATGGTTTTCGACGGGTATCGGCATAACTCTTCTGCCGATCCCGCGCGGCCTTCAGATTGTTCCGAATTTCAAGGATTTTACTGGTCGTTTCCTGGACCAGGTCCGATCTAATAACCTGTGTGTCGCCCACTTCAGTCCAACAGAGTGGTGATCGGCATTTCCGACCATACAATGCTTCGTAAGGCGCTGCCTTTATACTGCTATGGTAACTGTTATTATAGGAAAACTCAACGAGTGGGAGATGTTGATCCCAATTTCTCTTAAAATCCAGTACGCATGCACGAAGCAAATCCTCCAGAGTTTGGATGGTCCTCTCAGACTGACCATCGGTCTGAGGGTGGTAAGCTGTGCTTAGATCAATACGTGTTCCCAGCGCTTCTTGGACAGCTTTCCAAAGATTGGAGGTGAAATGGCTATCCCGATCGGAGATGATCGAGATGGGTATACCATGACGAGATGTAGGTCCCCCCGGGGGCGTCGCCGATCGATACGAGATCTGCACGAGGTCTAGGAGTGCGGAATCCTCCTAGACTCGTTTATTGGTGTAAAGATGAAGAACACAAACACGTACACGAACAAATACAAGAACGGGATAAACAAATATGCAGATTCTTTATAATAATCAAAACACGTTACATACCGTAACCAAACAGAAAACACGACTGACCCGAGGTGAGCTCTACCTCGGGTCGTCTCACACGACTCTCCTTATCTCTTACTCTCTCTAAACAAACAAACTGCTCAAAACACACACTAATTTTTGGATTCTTAAAACTAAACAAGACACACGTATATATATAAAACATTCTCGGGCCTGGGCTTCAGTAGGCGAAGTTGTTCATAACTTCGCCTATGGCGAAGTTGTGATAACTTCGCCAAAGGTGAAGTTGTCCTAACTTCGCCGTTGGCAAAGTTGTTCTAACTTCGCCTAAGGCGAAGTTGTGCTAACTTCGCCTGTGGCGTTCCGCTGATCAGAATTGCATAGCGACGGTTACACAATGCACCAACACGAGACACAATTTCATTTATATAAATCTGCGCAAGTCTCTCGGTGTTATAATTATTTCTAATCGGAATAAAATGTGCCGACTTGGTTAATCGATCCACGATTACCCAGATTGCATCGTGTCCACGGGACGTCTTAGGGAGATGTGTCACAAAATCCATCGTGATTTGCTCCCATTTCCATTCGGGAATTTCCGGTTGTTGTAACATTCCCGAGGGTTTCTGATGCTCCGCCTTAACCCTCGCACACGTCGTACACTTACCGACGTTTGTGGCTATATCCTTTTTCATACCCGGCCACCAGTAGAATTCCTTCACATCCTTGTACATCTTATCCGATCCCGGATGTATGGAATATTTCGATCTATGCGCTTCGTCCTTGATTAATTCACGAAAACCATGGAGGGTCGGGATCCAAATCCGATTTTTGAAATAGAGAATTTCGTCCTCGCGCTATTCGAAATTCTTCTCATTGCCGTAAAGTGCCTCGTTTTCCATTTGTTCCTCTTTCAACGCCTCACGTTGAGCGACTCGAATCAAATCCGAAAGGTTCGACTGGACTATCATCCCCAGCGCTCGCACACGCAATGGTTTAACTCGATCTTTCCTACTCAAGGCATCGGCTACGACGTTAGCCTTGCCGGGGTGATAACGGATGTCACAGTCATAGTCGCTTAACAACTCGACCCATCTTCGTTGCCTCATATTCAGTTCTTTCTGATCGAATATGTGTTGCAAACTTTTATGATCGGTGAAGATGGTGCACTTTGTACCGTAGAGATAATGTCTCCAGATTTTAAGTGCGAAGATCACCGCTCCCAATTCTAAGTCATGAGTAGTGTAATTTTTCTCGTGTACTTTTAACTGTCGGGAAGCATAGGTTATGACCTTATTATTCTGCATCAACACGCATCCTAACCCTCTACGGGATGCGTCACAATACACGACAAAACCATCGTTTCCATCGGGGAGACTTAAGATCGGCGCTTGGCACAATCTTTGTTTTAGCATTTGAAACGCCGTTTCCTGCTCTTCTCCCCATTCATACTTTCGATCCTTTTGAGTCAGAAGGGTTAAAGGTTGGGCGATGCTGGAAAAGTTCTCTATAAATCGACGATAATATCCAGCTAAGCCTAAGAATTGGCGGATTTCCTTTGGAGATTTAGGCGCTTGCCAATTCTTAATTGCTTCAACCTTTCCCGGATCAATGTGTATTCCTTGATGGTTTATAACGTGACCGAGGAATTGCACCTCTTGTAACCAGAAGTTACACTTGGAGAATTTTGCATACAACTTCTCCTGATTTAGAAGCTCTAAGATTAATCTTAAGTGTTGCTCGTGCTCTTCTTTACCCTTCGAGTAGATCAAAATATCGTCAATAAACACGATGACGAATTTGTCGAGGTAGGGTTTACAGACTCGATTCATGAGATCCATGAACACTGCTGGCGCATTTGTTAGCCTGAAAGGCATAACTAAGAACTCGTAATGGCCGTAGCGAGTCCGGAATGCGGTTTTTGGGATATCCTCCTCCTGAATTCTAACCTGATGGTATCCCGATCTAAGATCAATTTTTGAGAAGTAGCTCGCACCTTGCAGTTGGTCGAACAGGTCATCAATTCGGGGAAGAGGATACCTATTTTTGATTGTTAACTTGTTCAACTCCCTATAATCAATGCACATTCTAAGACTCCCGTCCTTCTTTTTCACGAATAGTACAGGTGCACCCCACGGGGAATAACTAGGACATATAAATCCTTTATCCAACAATTCTTGCAACTGGTTGGATAATTCTTGCATCTCTGATGGTGCAAGTCGGTAGGGCGCCTTAGCAACAGGGCCAGCTTGAGGTAATAAGTCGATTCTGAATTCGACCTGTCGGGTTGGCGGTAATCCGGGAAGTTCTTCTGGGAAAACTTGTGGAAATTCACGTACCACTGGGATATCATCCACCCTTTTCTCCTCAGAATCGGTGGCCGTCAAGCTCGCTAGATACGCCACACATCCCTGGCGTATATATTTTAACACCTTGAGGTGGGATATAAATGGTATCATTTTGCCCGACTTCTCTCCTTGCACTATCACTTCTTCGTCATCCGACACCCGGATTTTGACGAACTTCTTTTCACAGTTTATTTCTACCTTGTTACGTGCTAACCAATCCATTCCCACTATCACGTCAAAACAACCCAATTCTACCGGTAACAAGTCAATCAGGAAGGATTGTTCGTTCAGAATATCATCATCATCATACTCAGTATATCCCACCAATAGCAAAGCTATAGTAGGGTCTGAGGAGGGTAAGATGTAGACAGCCTTACCTCTACCCCATAGGGATAGAGAGGCTGCTTCCGGTGAGACCCTCGGCTCGATAGTAGTTTTGCATCAAGCCTTGGACATAAGACACATAACACTCAACCATCGGGACACCGACCGATTGGTGCATGTACCCTTGTCTTTCGGCTATCAACGCCACCAGATGATGCCTGATTAACCTTCCGCCACTTTTAACGTTATTTTCACGATATTGGTAAAATAACGTCAAAATTAGTGCAATTTCGCTTTTGCCCACCCGAGGGTTCACACATATATACATTATATGCGTGCACCGCAAGCAGGGTGTAATTGTTGTTCGTTCAGAATAAAAGGGCAATTCCGAACGATTTGATTAACTATCATGGTCTTACCGTTAGCGACTTCTACGGTATAGGGTTCTATAGTTTCACTAATTGGAAGGTTTGCAATCGATAGGAATTTAACAGAAACAAAACTTCTATCGGCGCCTGTATCAAATAATACAGAAGCGTAATGATCAGAGACGAGGAATGTACCTGTCACTACGCTGGGGTCCTGGCGTGCTTCGTTCGCCCCCATCACGAATGCTCGGCCTCGCGCCGGATTGGACGACGATGCCTGACCCACAGTTTGCCTCCCATTTCCTCCCTGTTTCAGTTTCGGACAGTGTCTTTTGAAGTGATCCGTGCTGCCGCATTCATAGCAAGCACGGCTGGTGGTCACCATTTGGTTTCCTTGCGGGTTTTGCTGTCGGGCTGGTTGGGTCTTAAATGGCTGCGCATGGATAGGTTGCGGTTGTCTGTTCAGGTTGTTCAGGTTTGTCCTACATCTCGGTGCGGAGTGCCCCTCCCTGCCACACCGATGGCACACTACTCCCCGGCACTCGCCCCCCATGCTGATAACGGCATTTCCCACACCTAGGAAACATCCTTGTCTGCGGTTCCTGCCTTCCGCCTGAACTAGTCATGGCGTAGTTCTGGGCAGCGGGCCTAGCACGTTTACTTTGCTGCTTTTCCTGGATCCTATGGTCATGTGTACCCCGCTTTCCCCCAGCGGATTCTCCTGCCACCTTCAGTGACCCGCTCCTTACGAAATCATACGTGACGATACCAGCTTGCGTCACCGTACCCTCATACGTCTGGTGTCCCCCAGAATTGACTATACTCCTTACAACTGGAGTTAGCCCCCAAATATAACGCTCAACCCTCTTCGACTCTGGGGTGAACAACCATGGTACCAATCGCGACAACTCATTAAACCGGTTCGTATAACCCAAATGGTCTGCCCCCCTGCATCTCCAGGTTCCACAATTCATTTTCTAATTTCTGCAATTCGTTTTTCGGGCAGAAATGTTCCAGTACAAGAGCCTTGAGCTCTGTCCAGGTCATGCGGTTTGTCGCCGCCTGACCCCGGGTCTGCACTATCGTGTTCCACCATGTCAAGGCATGGTCCGTGAATGTGCAGGTGGTGTACTTAACAACACAATCCTCGGGGCAGTTGCTGATGTTCACAACTGATTCTATTTTCTCGATCCACTTAACCAACCCATTTGGTCCTTCAGACCCGCTAAACTCTAGGGGTTTGCACAACATAAAGTCTTTGATCGAACATCCCCTGGATGCAGGAATCGGTTCAGTACGGTTCGTCTCTACAGTAGGTATAGGGCCATTACTGTCCGTAACGACCACCCTAGGCGGTGCGTCATTACTCGGAATCGTGTTATCGTTCTGTGGAGGATTAGCATTTTGTTCCCCGTCATTATTGGTGGTCGTTTGATTGCTCGGAGGGGTTGGATTGGTCGAATTGTTAACACTGGCGGCGATGCGCGATACTATATCCGGTATCGCCGCCTCCAACTGTTGAGCAATCAAACGACTCACATCCACTTCCGACATTTGAGCTGATCGTTTTAGTGCCATTCTACACAACATTCAGAAAAATACATGTAATTAATACAAATTCTAATCATAAAACACAACACACATTCCATTCATTAATAAACATTAGTACATATTACACATACATCCGTTCACATTACTTCCCTGTCACCATTACATAGGTTAAGTTTTCATACATAGGGCCTATGTCGGCATCATCTCGACATAACCCGCAATGGGTCAGTGCTTGAATGATACCCAAAAGTATCTATAATGATATACCCCAAAAGAGACTCCCTAAGGGCCAGTGGTTGTATTATAACTACACAAGATTCACTCTATGTTATCATCACCACTAACTGCTTACACAGAGTATCAAAAAGCGGTCCCTGTCTACTCCCATCCTAACACAACTAAACACGGTGGTATACCAACCCCACCAACACAGCCACTAACACCACCATCACGGCCAACATACCCCGGATCCGCGTCTCCATCCGGCCGATCATCCACTGGGAGTATGAGCACTCCCTCTTCAACTGCGCAATCGCATACTGGTGGTCCAGTATGCAGTCCCCCAGATACATCCGCCTCTGCACTCCCACTGTCAAGGCGGCGGAGTGCTCATTCACCTGCTCGGTGAGCACTCGAAGCCATGCCGCCGCGTCCCTTTCCTGCCTAGGGAGACCCCACACAGGTGGAGTCACAGGCTCAGGCTGGGAGCGGGAGGACTCGCCCCGATGGGTAGCAGGTCTGGGTGGGGGAGAGGTAGGTGGGACATGCGGGACACTGATCCGCGCCGTGAGGCGGGGTCCGAATCCGGGAGGGATAGGGGTGGCCTGTGGTGCGGGTGGGGTGGGGGATCTGGCAATCCTGACTGGGGAGGACTGGCTAGAGCTCCTACGACTAGCCTCGCTAGGCTCAGAGCTGGATGATATGCGTAGACTCCCAGAGTTCCCGGAGCTGACTTCCTCCGGGTCCTCCTCCATCGATAAACTAGGAGTTCTCGACTTTCTTACCTGCACACAAGTTAACAAACATATAGTTCTTTCCATAGTGTAAATCATAATCAAATTAATATACACTTACTTATACAACTTTGCCACATAACAATATTATCATATATTTACACATATGTTGCCAATTTTACCTATTAAAGTCCCCCGTGACTTCCCCTGAATTCCCTTGTGCGGACAAGTCTGTTATTATGTTCCGGACCATAATAACTCACTTGTCCATCCAAGTTCATCCCGATCTCGTCACAATAAATTATTAGTTGATATTCAGATCCTATAACACTTGAGCTATTGGTTATATTTTAGGTATCTTTTAAAGACATCCTAATTCTTTATAACCAATGGCTCTGATACCAAGTTCTGTAACACCCCGTAACCGCAGCGGAAACGTATACGAGATGCAATAGACACGTCTGATATCAACAGCATTGCTTATAAAGAAAACACCACTACATTAATTTAAACGTATTACATTGTTCCGAGTTTCGTTACCGTCTAGGCGTTATCACATAAGTTTTACCGATAGTACATTAACATATTTAATACAAAATATAGATCCTTAATCTTCCACAAAATAGCACATATCATCAAGCACGTATCACTCATTCCAATTTGGGTGTACCTAGAAAGCATGTAAAGAAAACGGGTCAACTACGATTAGTTGGTGAGTTTCACTAATTTAAGTAAACGATGACAAATCATTATAATAATCATATATTAGCGATGAAATTATGCTGAGCCCACAAGTGAAACCTCTGTTAACCCAAAGACACATCCAATAACCTCTGGGGACACTGTTAACCCAGAAACACATTTAATAACCTCTGGGGACACTGTTAACCCAGAAACACATTTAATACCCTCTGGGGACACTGTTAACCCAGAACATTGTTTCGGGCCTTACACTGTTAGCAACTCAGACAATTACCATCTTAATACATTACCGTACGATTCCCGTACAATAAACATTATATAAATACATTCATTTCCATGCGATCAGCATGTACTTAAACATTTTGATAGAAACATGCTTTCCGCCCCGGGAAAATATTTAAAACAGTTCAGTAAAAAGGGGCTCGTGAAACTCACCTTTTCGTGAGCAAATATGTAACACTGTGCACGGCTACCGGTCCGGATTTGTAATACGATCCCTAATTCGTTACTATACAATTTCTATTAATATAACTTAAATTCGTGTTAACCGGTACGTCTGGGGACACTGTTAACCCAGTACCGTACACGATCCGGGGACAATGTTAACCCCGGAACACTTCTCAGGACTTAGATTGTGATATCATTTAGAGTTCTTTAGTCAAAACTACCATTAGTTTATTTTCCCGTTTTGCGTGCCTAACACGATTATCCGTTTTTATGTTTTCAAAAATGAGTTTGGTCACATACGACCCGAAAATAGTTGTTACTGATATTTTAATTAAAGTGGTGAAATTAGAGCTCGGTTTAGACACACCGTTTGGCCGCGGGGCCCGTTTCCGTCTTTAATATACCGGAAACTGCTAAATCGGGTAAAATTACCCAAATCATACGAATTATTTTCGGATGATTTATTTTTACTTGATTAACTTAGTTTGATGAAAATAGTCCATTTTTAAGGTTTTTATACACCAGTCAGCTCGTTTAGGCGAACTTTGCCGGTTTACGGCTATTAAGCTTTAAAAGTTTGTTTTATGTTCTTTTTAGCACAAATAATTATCCGTTTAGTCTCGGATCTTGAAATTTTGCACATACCACTTTTCGACAGTAAGGAATTTTATAAAAATATTTCCAGAATTAATTTTTATATTTAACATTTATTTATCTAATTTTAAACGTCATTTAAACACCAAATTTTTCGAAAATACCAAACGACCTTAGAAAAATCCCAAATTTTTCTGGGATGACCACTGCCATCCACATAGTTCCCTGTAATTTTTCTAGAACCAAAATCTCATTTTTCATGCCATTTTCACTAAAACCGAGCTAGAAAACCCTAGAACTCGTTTTACCGAAAAGCCTACTTAGACTTCTCCAATGGACCTGAAATTTTGTGTGTGACTTTTACATGTTATGAAAAGCTTATCTGAAAGTTTCCAGAATTTTTCATGATGTTTAGCTATTTTTCACCATTTTTAGCCAAAACCGAGCATTAAATTCACCAAATATTCATCCTTTATCCAAAAATTACCAAATTTTCACAGATCTCATATTTTCATGTGTAGATCATCTCTGTGAAATTTCATGACCCAACTCTAAGTCTATCACAATCTGTCCAAATCATATAAATCATACGAAAAACCGAACTACCTTGTGTTTCTAGCTTTAGATCGCCAAGATCTTGCTTTCTAGCCTTTGCTAGCAACTAGATATAACACCTACAAGCACAATAACACCACACCAAGCAAGTAACACCCACAATCAAGCCATTTCTTTCATGGTTTCGGTTAAGACATCAAAACAAAGATTTTAACCGTAAAAATTCGTTTTTGACTCTTTTAACTCCTTTCTTGGACCAAGATCCCTTGTATAACTTGTATACATCACTTGATCATGCAAGAATCGGTTTCATCTCGGGTTTTCACCCATTTTTCATTTGAAACCTCATTTTCTTGTAAATGACTCGAGAAAAGAAGATGAACACGACTATAATCCGATCTTTACCTCGGTTTCTTGCTTAAAAACTTGGGTTTTTGGATGAGAAATTGAGAGAGAGTGATGGAGTTTGAGTTTGGATGTTTGAAAAAAGAAATGAAGGCCAAGGGGTAATCCCCCTTGGTCCGATCGGTCCTATAGGGAGGGTGGGGTGGGGCCCACACCTCCAATCTTGGCCACAAGTTCAGATTACGCAATCTGGATAATGTTTTGGATAATCTGGTTCAGTTCGTTTTTCGGTTAAACGTGTAAGTCGGCTTAAAACGAGGCTAAAACGGTCGTTTTTCGGCTTAAGAATGAAATTTATATAAAACCGATTTAAAAACTTTAAAAACTTAAACCATGACATTTATTGACTTAACACATCATATTGTCGGTAATTGTGCATCTTTTTCTGCTTGATCGATCGCCTCTTGCTTGGTTTGGCATTAAAGGTTTCGTTTAACGTACCGACGTACCATTAAATCGAAAACTCTTTTATGTGCTTTAATTCACTTATCCCGAAGCTTTAATACTTCGTAAACATCACTAAACATTATATATTTCGTCTATAATGTAATCCCCGATTCGTTCGGGTTTCAATAACCGTTCATTGGTTAATCGTAATTCCAATACGACTAGCTGTACATTCGAGTATAATTCGTACTGTGAATCTTATATACTCGTATAAACACATCATAATTCATATATTCAGTATTAAATAACACGTAAATAGTATATACCGGCTAGGGTATACCTGAATTTGCCGGAATCGTTACAAGTACGGCGTATCATCCTCAAAAAGATGGACAGTCTGAAAGGACGATTCAAACCCTTGAGGATATGCTACGTGCTTGTGTTTTAGACTTTGGTGGAAGTTGGGATGATCACTTGCATCTGGTAGAGTTCTCCTATAACAACAGTTACCATTCAAGTATCGGTATGCCACCGTTTGAAATGCTCTATGGGAGATGATGTAGAACTCCCGTATGTTGGGGAGAGATTGGTCAGAAGGAAACGGGAAGTTTAGAAGTAGTTCAAGAAACCTCTGCGAAGTTCTATCGGATCAAGGCGAGAATGAAAGCAGGTCAAGATCGCCAAAAGTCGTATGCTGATAAGCGACGACGGCCGATTGAGTTTAACATTGGAGACAATGTGGTGCTCAAAGTCTCGCCCTAGAAAGGGATCATTCGCTTTAGGAAGATGGTTAAGCTGAGTCCGAGATACATTGGACCGTTTAAGATTATAGATCATGTGGGTGAAGTGGCTGATAAACTGGATTTGCCCGAAGAGCTAGAAGGAATTCATTCAACCTTCCATGTTTCTCATATAAGAAAATGTCTTGCTGATAACACGTTGCACACGCCATTGATGGACATCGAGGTTGATGAAAAGTTGAACTATATTGAGAAACGGATTGAGATTGTTGATCGTGTGGAGAAGCAATTTCGTCACAAGGTTATACCATTGGTAAAAGTGATATGGAAACACCGCAAGGGATCAGATGCCACTTGGGAAGCTGAGGATGAGATACACAAGTTTTATCCGAATTCTTTCATGTAGTAGTTAGGTTTCGGGGACGAAACCTCTTTAAAGAGGGAAGACTTGTAACATCCCAAAATTTCTAAGAATAATAATTAATATATTATTTATTTAAGATGGAAAAGTTTACTTGAGTTAATAGAAAAATAGTTAAATAATAAAGATGGAAGGATAAGCAGACTAATTAGATGTAATTAATTATGTACCGAAAAGGAAAGATGGGCATAAGGTCCATGGGCTTAAGGGAGTATAAATACCCCTTAAAATCTATAGAGGTAGGGTACCCAAAAGACCCAAATACCCTCAAGTAGCACCCGCTTGTCACAGAAGAGTGCCTCACAGGCCACCCGCGGGACATATGGATCACCCGCATATCACGGTAGAGGAAGAACACCCATATACCACGTGCGGAAGCATCCTAGCATCCTCAGGAGTCACCCGCAGGATGGGACATCTGTCCGCCTAAATGACCGTAAGGCAGTGCCAAAAGGACAGCTGCCACCAATTAACTACCCTCTAGAAGAATGTCCATGATCGTTACTTGAAGAATATGTGACCCACTAGCCAATGAACAAAGGACACCTGGCCAGGTTGTTATAACCGTGCACATGGCGAGGGCGCGATCCGTTCTATCATTGGGCGACGCGTGTCCAGGTTTTTATACCTATGCACATGTGTTGGTGCATGTTTTATAACAGATGATCTTTTGTGTTTGTTAGAATTGAGAGCAACGGTTAAGGGGGAGTCTGTTGGTGCATTTTGTGACCGCCGCTATGCAATTCCGACTAGATGGGTAGAAGTTATGGAGGGAGCCAACTTCATCATAGGTGAAGTTAGAACAACTTCACGTGTTGGTGAAGTTAGAACAACTTCACGTGTTGGTGAAGTTAGAACAACTTCACGTGTTGGTGATGTTAGGAACAACTTCACCTTGAGGCCCAAGCCCAAGCCCGCGAAGATATTTATCTGTATATATATGTGTTATATTTAGGGTTTGAGGTTAATTGTTCAGTTGTTTAGTTGCATAGAGAGAAACAGAAAGAGAGAGTCGTGTGGGCAGACCCGAAGTAGAGCTCACCTCGGGTCGGCCGTATTTTGTTCTCGTTCGGTATGTAATGCGTTTTGATTATTATATAAAGGATCTGCAGATTCGTTTATCCCGTGTGTTTGTTTGTGTGTAATCGTGTTCTTCGTCTATAACACCGTAAATGAGTCTAGGAGGATTCCGCACTCGTAGACCTCGTGCGGATCTCGTATCGATCAGTGACGGCCCGGGGACTTACAAGTGGTATCAGAGCCTTAGGCTCTTATGCTATGGTTCGAGATCTGCGTTTTGGTGTTTCTGGCACGTTTCAGATCTGATTTTAGTTGGGGAATACGGAAACAGCGAAGTTATAGGTTTTTGGCGAAGTTGTCGATCGGATTTTAGGGTTTTAGCGAAGTTAAGGTTTTGGAGAAGTTAAGGTTTGGCGAAGTAAATGGTTTTGGCGAAATTAAATTTTGGTGAAGTTACTGGTTGGCGAAGTTATTGGTTGGCGAAGTTATTGGGTGGTGAAGTTATCAGGTGGTGAAGTTATCTGGTGAAGTTATCAGGTGGTGAAGTTATCAGTGAAGTTATCAGGTGAAGTTAACGATATGTTTTCCTTTTCCCTCCTACGTTCAAGATATGGTATTCCAAAAAAAATCAAAAAAAAAATCCAAAAAAAAATCTAAAAAAGAATTCAGGAAATTTTCTTGAACGAAAATTTTCATATGTCATTCATATGAAGAGAGGATCATTGAGGAAAAATTTGGTGATAATATTTTTTTTGAAGTTGACTATCTGAAGAAAGTCAAATTTTGTTCGGGTTTTCGCCATTATTGGATCGTGTTCAATGCATATTATTTATGTTATTTTCAAGGCGTTCGAGACTTGGATCCTGAAAACGTGGGATACGAGCATCCGAGATGCTTATTTATTAAGGTGAAAATTTTTGAACAAATTGGATTTAATCGGGAATTAAATTATTTAAGCTCTCCACTTGAAAACGTGGGATACGAGTATTTGGGATACTTATTTATTAGGGGCGAGCTACTTAAATAATTTCATTCTCGGAAATAATAAGAAAGTCATTTGATCGTTATCCCTGGTAATTGAAGATGCTTCGGCTTTATCGGGTTGATTCGTGAAGATGCGAGACATGGTTCAACGAAGATTTTGATATCATAAGTCAAGGGGGTGATTGTAAGGCCAATTTTAGTGGCTTGCGATATCAATTGAGGAAACCCGTTATATATTTATGGTCAAGTGTATTAGATTCTGTCAAGGTGGTTTTGTGATGAAATTGATCACTTGTTGTTGAGTAGTTGAAGATTGAACCTTATCTTACAAACCGAATGGTTGAGATGATCGATTAGGCACCGGGATGCAGGTCAAAGTTCTCGATCGATATAGTTCTGAGGGGCTTACACTGAAGTGGAGATCTGATATGGAAGACACCGTGTGATTGGTAGATTTTTCTCAACCGATTGAGACAGTTTCAGTGCCCCGTAGGTTTCCAGGAGGAGGCAGTCGACTTCGTTAATAATCCAAACCGAAATCAACATTCTTTCAATTCTTATAATTCGGGGTGGAGAGGTAACCAAAATTCCAACTGGAGGAACGGAAATCAGTCCGGCTTCCAGCAACGTCAGAGCCTATTCCAGGATTCCAGTGAGGGAACGAGTAGTGGGGAGAAGAAGCCCACGTTAGAGGAGATGATGGCACAGCAGACACAGATGCTGTCGCAACTCATGACTCGAGAGGAATTCCGTCACAAAGAAACTCAAGAGAAATTCCGGGAGCACGAGTCATTCATGAGAAATCAAGGAGCGTCAATTCAAAATCTTGAGCGTCAGATAGGAGAGATAGCAAGTCGTCTAAATGAGAGGTCTCCAGGTACACTTGCAAGTAACACTGAACAAAAACCGAAGGCGTTCGCGAAGGCTGTGACGACAAGGAGCGGTGCAGGGGCACGTAGCGAGCCCGTGATTCAAGAGGCGACGAGAGGAGTCGTTAACGAGCCTGCGGTAGATGTAGAGGAGCATGTAGACGAGGAGATTCAGTTGGAGTCTCCACCGGCCAAGGTGCATCAGAGGCACAACCCCGGAAGTTCAGCAAAGGAAATACCCCCGAGGGGTGGTCGAGAACATGCTTGTTCGTGTCGACAAGTTCATCTTCCCGGTAGACTTTGTCATCCTGGACATGAACGATGAATATAGTGTCCCACTCATTTTAGGCCGACCATTCCTTGCCACTGCACAGGCATTGATCGATGTCTGCGAGGGAAATTAATCTTAAGAGTTGGGGATGAGAACGTCACCTTTGATGTTCGACAGTCAATGAAACACCCCAAGTCTGCTGATGACTCCTTATACTTCATTGATACCATCATGGAGCATGTCGGGGAGTTTCTCAGCGAAATTTGTGGAGGATCTGCCTCCGACACCCAGATTCTCGATAGGGAGATTCCGGAGATTGAAATGGTTGCCGTAACCAATCAGTCCTTAAATGACGACACCGAGTCGCATACCCCTGAATCTGGCGTGTCTGCTGAGATCGTACGAGACGACCCAATGGACCGACCTTCAGTCGAGAGTCCTTCTTCCTTAGAGCTTAAGGATTTACCTTCCCACCTTGAGTATGAATTTTTAGATGAAGAGAGGAAGCTTCCGGTTATCATTGCGTCTGCTTTGACCGAGGTCGAGAAGGAGAAGTTGTTGAGGGTGCTACGAGAGCACAAGGAGGCTATTTCATGGAAGATTATCGACATCAAGGGTATCAACCCTTCGTTTTGAACTCATAAAATCCTCATGGAGGAAAATTTCAAAACTGTCGTCCAGCCGCAACGGCGGCTTAATCCGAAAATGCAAGAGGTCGTAAAGAAGGAGATCATTAAACTCGTTGATGCGGGGATCATTTTCCCCATTTCTGATAGTGCTTGGGTGAGTCCAGTCCAAGTGGTTCCTAAAAAGGGTGGCATGACTGTCGTCACCAACGAGAGGAACGAGCTTATTCCCATGAGGACTGTGACGGGATGGCGAGTCTGCATCGACTATCGCCGACTGAATGATGCCACCAGGAAAGACCACTTTCCTCTCCCATTCATTGATCAGATGTTAGAGCGTTTAACAGGTAAGCAGTACTACTGCTTCCTAGATGGTTTCTCCGGGTACTTCCAGGTTCCGATAGCTCCCGAGGACCAGGAGAAAACCACTTTCACCTGCCCTTACGGAACGTTTTCTTACAAACGTATGCCGTTCGGACTTTGTAACACTCCGGCCACATTCCAGAGGTGTATGGTGGCCATTTTCCATGATATGATCGAGGACTCCATGGAGGTGTTCACGGACGATTTTTCCGTATTTGGGAGTTCCTTCGATCATTGTTTATCAAATCTCGAGAGGATGATGTCCCGCTGCGTTGACACCAACCTAGTCCTTAGCTGGGAAAAATGTCATTTCATGGTTCGCGAGGGCATTGTTCTAGGTCATCGAATCTCAAGTGCGGGGATAGAGGTTGACCGGGCAAAGGTCGGGACCATTTCTAATCTTCCCCCGCCTACTTCTGTGAGATCAATTCGTAGCTTTCTAGGTCATGCCGAGTTCTACCGCCGGTTCATCAAAGATTTTTCTAAAATCGCGAGACCCATGACCAAAGTTTTGGAGAAGGATGCTCCATTTGTTTTTTCTGAGCAGTGTATCGAGGCGTTTGATCTTCTAAAAGACAAACTCGTTAACGCCCCAATCATGGTTGCTCCCGACTGGTCGTTACCATTAGAGTTGATGTGTGACGTAAGCGACTTCGCAGTCGGAGCGGTTCTTGGACAACGGAAGGATAAACATTTCCATCCGATCTACTATGCGAGCCGGACCTTAAATGGCGCACAGGAAAGCTATACCACCACCGAAAAGAGCTTTTAGCTATGGTGTTCGCTTTCGACAAATTTAGGTCCTATCTGGGTTTGTCCAAAACGATTGTTTATACGGATCATGCCGCTATTAGATATCTTTTCAGCAAGCAGGATGCTATGCCTCGTCTTATCCGATGGAATCTGTTGCTTCAAGAGTTCGATATAGAGATCCGTTATAAAAAGGGGGCCGAGAATGTGGCTGCTGATCATCTTTCACGTCTAGAGGGAGTTGATTTAGGAGATTCGGGAGTTAGAGTCAACGATCGTTTTCCGACGGAGAGTCTGATGTTTGTTACTGCACAAGACGAAGGTTTTCCATGGTTTGCAGATTTCGCGAACTATCTTGCTGACGGATACCTCCCAAAGACGCCTTACCAGCAAAAGAAGAAATTCTTTGCTGACAACAAATTTTACCTTTAGGACGATCCATATCTTTTCCGCATTGGTGCTGATCAGCTTATTAGAAGGTGTGTAGATGTCAAGGAAGGATGGCAAATTTTTAGCCATTGTCATGTGGGACCGACTGGAGGTCACCACGGTGTGAATTCTACGGCAAAGAAAGTCTTTGATTCTGGTTTTTACTGGCCGTCTATCTTTAAGGATGCTCATCTGTTCGTTAAGAGTTATGATCGTTGCCAGCTTGTCGGCAACATTTCTTCGCGAAACGAAATGCCCCAGAATGCCATTCAAGTTTGTGAGGTTTTTGATATCTGGGGTATTGATTTCATGGGACCGTTTCCATCTTCGCGTGGAAACAAATACATACTCGTGGCCGTCGATTACGTGTCTAAGTGGGTTGAGGCCAAAGCTCTACCCACCAATGATGCCCGAGTGGTAGTCCGTTTTCTAAAAAGTCTATTTGCTCATTTTGGAGTCCCGAAAGCCTTGATCAGTGATCGAGGTACTCACTTTTGCAACTCGCAATTGGATAAGGCGTTGAAGCGTTATGGGGTCACCCATCGGCTTGCGACAGCCTACCACCCACAGACTAGTGGGCAAGTAGAAGTGAGTAATCGGGGAATCAAACGTATTCTCGAGAAAACGGTTGGTTCGAATCGTCAGGATTGGTCCGAAAAATTAGATGACGCTCTGTGGGCCTTCCGTACAGCCTACAAGACTCCGACTGGTTCCACACCATTTCGGATGATTTATGGGAAGGCCTGTCATCTTCCTTTTGAATTGGAACACCGCGCTTCATGGGCCCTTCAAAAGGTTAATCTTGATTTACCCGCCGCAGAGGGTAATCGTTTCCATCAATTACACAAATTAGAGGAGCTCCGGGATCACGCATATGCACAATCATTTTGGTATAAGGAGCATACGAAGGAACTGCATGACAGGAAATTGAAGGGTAATAAGCAGTTCAAGTGTGGGGATAAGGTTTTACTTTAAAACTCACGGTTGAGGTTATTCCCGGGAAAGTTGAAATCCCGATGGTCGGGACCGTTCACGGTCACTGAGGTTTTCCCGTATGGCATGATTGAGATACAAGATCAAAGCGGTTTAAGGTGAACGGTCATAGATTGAAGCACTACATAGGATAGCCGATAACTGATCAGACAATCGAGGTGTTCTACATTGACTCATTCACCGAGGAATAGGCGTGATGGATGCTTCACTCGTGAGACAGCCCGAGTTGTAGAGTTTGTATTATGATTCTCTTTATTATCTGTTTTTATTTGTTTTATTTTTATATTTATAAAAACATAAAATAAAAAAAATAATATATTTAATAAAAATCAAAAAATTAAAAAAATTCAAAAACACAAAAATTTGTTTATTTCTTATGTTTCTGTTTTCTGTTTTGTACGCCGCTACATGCGAGCGAGTTTGAGTTTTTACAGGCATTATTATGCGCATGGTAGCTCTGATGGCGTTTTGGAACTGGTTCACCCGGGGTTGCAGCCGAGAATGAAATGTTATACGGTCGTTCGTTCGAGTCATACACAGCTGATGAAGAATCTACATCTAAACCAAGGGAGTAACCCGTTCTCTATTTTAATTTATGTTCTTTCAAGTTTTAATTTTATGCTTTACGTTTTATTTTTATTTATATTTCTTTTCCTTGTTCTCATCGAGGATGATTTCGTTCTAAGTGTGGGGATGGGAATTTATTTTACGTAGTTGTAGAAAAATTAAAAATTCAAAAAAAAAATAATAAAAAGTTTTCACTGGTTTTTCGTTTTCATACGTTGTTTAAGTTAAAAAAAATGTCCCTTGTTTTTAGTTTCTTTTTCATTAAAGTGGGAGATGATGATATTTATCGGAAATCGGTTTTTCAAACTACTATGAAAGTGAAATAAAAGAAAAAGCACTTAACTTGGGATGTGTCGGTAGGCTCAGCCTTGAAAATGAAAGGACAAATTTGATAAAATGGTTAAACGGAAATCTTTTGTGGGTAAAGCGTTTTGTCCGTGGAAAATAAGCAATGAAAGGTCGGCCATACTCAAGCCTCAAATTTTGGTATGAAAAAGTGGAAGTATCGTGAGTTTTTAAAAATTTGAATACGTTATCATAAGATGGTTGGGTAGTTTTAACGTTAGAGTATGCCGTGTAGCCTGTGATATAAATCTTAAACTGTTAGTTTAGTGTTTTACACCTCATTGGCTTATGGTTTTATAACCTTAAATCCTGTATTGATGGGATGCTTCGGGTCCGGAGACCATGGGTCTGTATGCAATCTATTTATCTGGGTATTCACAATTCCTAAGTGGGGTTGTCGATATTTAAAATAAAGCCAAAGAGCAAACCCTTATAAGCCTATAAACATGATCACAAAAAAGTACAAAAGTATAAATACACTACAGACTTGATCATCAACGCTGTTAGCCATGTGGGGTCCCCTTGCTCGCGTCTCATTACCATTAAGAAATGGACCACAAGGGACACGCTACATGTAAGCCCTACAGATGAAATTTTGCATACTCACCTATGGTGATGGATTTTGGGGTATTGCTTGATAACGTGGGTATGTCATGTTGTGGGGAACACTAGCTATAAATTAATTGAACCTTAATCGTATCTAATGGCTGCTTGGTAGACTTTGATGCTTAAGCTTAGGTGGATAAACAATACCCTTGATCGTCTTAACTATTCATAAATATTGAGCAACAAAGTTTTAATTTTGCTAATTTTGAGGTTTAAGTCAAGTTGGGGTGGTCTGGTTCGGTAAAAGCTGAAAATAAGCGGGTCTTAATTGTGTAAACCACTAAGTAATATTATTGTCGGATCTTATTTGTCCCGGTAAAGATTAAGGCATGGGTTTAGGTGGACAACAATATCGATGATCGCGGTTTTTGCGTTTTTATGAGCTTTAAAATCTAACCTATATGTTTGATTTGACTTAGATTTTCCAATTCTGATCCAACTACAGTCAAATCTTTTTCAGGGACGAAAAAGTCTTAAGTGTGGCGATGTTTGATGTGTAGTAAAACACACTTACTTTCCTTATGATTTTATCATGGTTTTTATGCTTAATTGTTTATTTTATGAAAGTATTGGGGGTTAAGTGCAATAATTTACAAAGTTTAAATGTTAATCGTAGGTTTATAAAAGATTGTGAAAAAAGAGTTAAGTTGAAAGATTCTAGGGGCCTTTTTGGTCAAGTTTCAAAGCTACAACTCAAGGCCCGACCCAAGCCCACAAGTTAGAAGCCTTACATGATATTATATTAAGTTAATTAACTTAGTTTTCAGTCATTATCCAGCCCTAAATCCCGAAAATAAAAAAAACCCTAACTCCTACATAGTTCCGATCGGCAGCAGCAAAGGAGAAGAAAAAAAAGCTTGTGGCGGCTGTTGTGACGGCTGGAGAGGAAGAAGAACACCAATGAGAGTATTGTGCAGCTGCTAGGCATCATAAACATTCATAATTTCAGCCATATAACCCTAAGTAATCATTCATAAACTTTACTTTTTGTTCAAGAACCCTAACTAGTTGAATTGATCTTTTTCTTTGGATTGTTTTGCAATTAATTGATTGTTTGACTTTGATTTAGTTATTCTTGGATCTTGAATGAGTTTGATTATGTTTATGAAGGTTTACTTGAATGTTAATGGCTGTCCAAACTTAATGAGTAGCTAATCTTGTTTGTTCTACCTAGGTTTGATGAATATTGTTAGGTTTTGACTAGTAATATGGACTGTTAATGATCATGGCTTAAATTATTAATGTAAAGTTTGATTTAACAGTAAATTAGATTTTGTTTAGTGGCTGTGTTTTGTTTGATTATACCTAATAACCTCGTGCTTTAATTAATTGAATCGGTTTTGATTAGTTGTTGCATGTTTAAGGCTCTTTATTGTGTGTTTAGGGTTTATTTGCGGGAAGTACAACCGTAGGGATAAGTGGGTAAATTAATTAGGTAAAATCAGTTTTGAAACACCTTCTTAGAGACCGAGAGGTGATAAGAAGTAAACTCGTCTCATTACTTTTACTTGTTAGAATTAAGATCGTGCGAAAGGTTTTGTTCTTGTCGGGTTTGGGTGTTTGAGCGATTAGTTGGTCTAGTTTAAGTTAAGTTGAATTGTTTCTCTATCCTTGGTTGCGTAGTATTCGTTTCCATTAGGCTAGTGTGTCGGTGAGACCGAGAGGTGAGTCGGCATTAGAACACGTTAATAATTTGTTTTCCCGGTTTGTTCTTAAAATCAACTAAGATAAGTTAGAGTTTGTTAGTGAGACCGAGAGGTGATCTGACCTTCTTGAGCGAACCTTAGTTGTGTCATCCTTTAGAACCGGTGTCGTGAGAGTTTTCAATCCATTGTCTTATTATCTCCTTCAATATGATTCTTACCTAGGTAGACGTTTTTATCACTGCAGTCAAAGTTTCAGAAGTTTTGTTAAAAGTTTTCATTTAGTTAAGTTAAGTAGTTAAATCAAATCTAAAAAAAATCAATTAAATATTTTGGTGAGT
This sequence comes from Bidens hawaiensis, assembly GCF_021521415.1. Taxonomy (NCBI): domain Eukaryota; kingdom Viridiplantae; phylum Streptophyta; class Magnoliopsida; order Asterales; family Asteraceae; genus Bidens; species Bidens hawaiensis. Next base: position 85,156 of record NW_027495212.1, on the reverse strand, counting down.
CTTGGTTAGAGTTTAGTGATTATAAACGTTTTCACATGTCTTCGAGTTCATATCCGGACTTTCTTCATCTGTGCTATACGAGACCGGTACACTTGCCGTTTGTGTGAACTAGGATAGATTCTCGCACATCAGGAAGTCCGATTTTTATCAGCAAAACCATAGCAGCTCAAAAGTGAAGATTCTGAAAACTGTTAAGCTGTTCTGGCAACTATAGCGGCGGTTTCCGGCGAAGGTGAGCTGATGGTTTTGTAGATCGGGACGAGACGGTTCCGTGGCCGCTTGAATCACTCAAATCGGAGTTCGTCTGATATGGTTTTGAGCATCTCGAGTGATTTCATACAAAAACCTCAAAGATACGTTTTTGCTAAAAAAAGGTTTACTTTTCATGAACGCATTTACATGACAATTGGTAGGACGATAGATCGGGTCTAGATAAATCATAAAGTTGAAAACTTGAAGATTAAAATGGACTTAATGAACTCATGGTTCGGAACGGCTCGTTTAAAATAGACCCTAGATCTAGTTTTGATAGTTTTAGCCATAAAGGTTCAACCTTTATGCTAGAAAATGGTTAAGTATTGATGATGGGTTGATAACGAATGTAAAACGGTTAAGGAGAATGGGATATTGGTGGTTAAAAGTGTAATCATGGACCGTTAACCGTTATTGAACCTAAAATGGAATTAAAGATAGGAAAAACTTGTGCCGAAAGCATCAGACAAGGGTTCTCGGACCTGATCCTCCATATGGGTTCTCGTTCAAAGCGAGAACTCGGTCAACATGAGTTTTCGGTCAAATGGAGTTCTCGGTCAACGAGAGTTCTCGTGACCAGAGTTCTCGGTGACCGAGAGTTCTCGGTCAATTAGAGATTTCGGTAGCCATGTGTTCTCGGTCAAGAACATAGGTTCTCGGCCAAGAACATAGGTTCTCGGTCAGGAACAGTGTTCTCGGTCAACACATGGGTTCTCTTCTAAGAGTTCTTGGCCACTAGGGAAATGTTGTGGTCTGTGGGTCTGGCCCAACTAGGCCCAAAAACCAAAGTAAGCAGTAGCCTGAACTAACTAGATAGCCCATCTGTTTAATTTAAACAAACAAACCCAACATAGAAAATACGTTGGTTAGCTAAAATACCAACTTAAGTAATTATACGGTAAATTAACAAATATGTATATTTAACACTTAGTCGTGCACAATTAAAGAATGGGATAAAAATTAATGGCAAACGCAACGGGATCCAGGTAAGTTTCTAGCCTCATTCCTTGTTATGTTTTTCGGGGCTGTGTGCATACTCGATGTGATTAGTTAATACACTTACCTTAAGTGGTAAGTGTATGCGTATTATGATATATGTGAAAGTTATGAATGTTTGCTTGACGGTATATGAACGATCTTCGGATATTGCATGTACTGTTAGGAGACAGTTTAAAGATGTGATTGACAATATAAGTATATGTGTGATGTATGTTATAGATTAATGAGTATGTAAGAAAGTATATTTCTATAAAAATGATTCGTAAAAGAAAGTAAAGTAAGAAACGAAGGAATTGACGGTAAAGGGTGGCAGACCCTATTAATATCTGTGAAGGAGGGTGGCAGAGCCTAATAATATCTGTGAAGGAGGGTGGCAGACCCTAATAATATATGTGAAGGAGGGTGACAGACCCTAATAATATCTGTGAAGTTATAGGGCGAAAGGCTCTTTAAAACGTATAAGTATGTATGTAAAGAACGATAAAATATGAAGTATAGAAGTAAGAATGAAAGTATACAATTGCGTATGTATGAAAGAAAGAAAGTATGAAAGTAAGAATGGAAGTGTATACCTATGTATGTATGAAAGAAAGTAAAGAATGTTAATTATGTAATATAAGAACATATTGTATGTTACCTGTATTAACTAGAACTCACTCAGCGTAGCTGACTTTTAGTATGCACACAGGTGAATAGATTGAGACAGTTAGCTTGAGGCGGACACATGACAGGATTGGACGAGGCTGGCATCTGAAGATTGGTCATGATGTTTATTACTATATTTTAAGTTATGCTTTAAAAGACAAAATTTTGGATGATTGTCACGTATGTTTTAAGTTTTATTATTTCCACGAAATGTTTTAATTAACTCTGATATAATGAATTGTGTTTATGAGTAAATCCAACGTCCAAATGTGAGGCACCGGTAACGGGGCCTTACAAGCGTCCTACGAACAGGCGTGGTACGATGTGCCCACCGCGTACTACTACATATGTAAGGATTCAGACAAACGTATACTACAGCCTGAGTGCTAGGCTTATACCCTTATTTATAACGGTTTTAGGAACACGTAGTTCCTTGTAAATAATTTTCATATAACATGTTTGACTTGTTTAACTTATTTCTTTCACAAGATAAACCTTTAGTTTAACTTGTTTTCTACGTTTCTTCTTTATTAAGAAACGTATATTTTTCTTTTACTTATTATTTAAGAATAATAAACTCAAACTATAACTATCTTCTATTTTTTCTCCTTTTCTTTTATAATATGTTTGAACCTATAGTTCAAAAGCATATATCTCTTATTCTCATATTCGGACATTTAGTCCGTCATGTTTTCATTGCAAAAATCTACGTTTTCCAACAACGTATATCATTTAGTTTGATATTAGTAATTATAAACAATATATAATATTCTTATCTTTATTTATTAATAAAGATCCTTTTATTATTTCTTTATTCTTTTTCTTCATATTATTATTTAAAATTTATTTAAATAACAATCATATTTTATTTATAATAAAGATTTATACTTTAATCTTTATCTTTATATTTTCTTTTCTTTATTTTCTTTTATTTATTTTCGAGGTATTGACTATACCCTTGACTATGGTCTAAGCCTTTTATTATTTTATTAATATTTTATTAGAGCATTATGCCTACTTTGTTTGGCTTATTATTTTCTAGACACGCAAATCGAGGCACGCCGGTCTTCAAGTCTCGTCGGCACGCACTTCGAGGGGAATCGTCGGGTTATCTCGGGTCGGCTTGTACTTCGAGGCGGGTCGTCGGTTCGTCTCGTGTCGTCACGTACCTTCGAGGCGAAACTTCGGGTCATCTCAGGTCGTCACGTACTTCGAGATGATGTCGTCGGTATGTCGGTGTATTGTTGTTTATGGCACGGATTACGATGTGTAATGTCGGGTTTTTGGCACGGAAAACGAGAAGTCGGTGGCACGTTTTACGAGGCAATTTCTAGATAGAGAAAGTATTTTAGAGAGAGAAATAATGTGTGAAAATGGTGTGTGAGAAATGAGATGTGAGTCCTCTATTTATAAGTTGGCCAGGAGACCCGTCGCGATACGCGATGGGCCTAGACACAGTCGTCGCGTATCGCGACGTAGCTATGGTGAGTCATGGTGTAGGTTTTCCACGTGGCGGTCTTTGTGCCACGTGGTGGCACGTGGCAGGACACGTGTCACCATGTCATGTCTTTATGCCACATGTTGGCTCGTGGCAGGAACATGGTGCCACCATGTGACACGTGGCGGGACACGTGTCACATTGTCAGACCTCGTCATCGCGTATCGCAATGACGTTGGGTTCTTGGTTCGTCGCGTATCGCCGTCTTCCCATATCTTGGGTTTTGAACATATACCCATCGCGATACGCGATAGGCATGCCATTTGAGACGTCGCGTATCGCGACCAGTCAGGAAATCAGAATTTATATTTTAAGTCCTTGTACTATTGAAACTTGGTATTTTTGACCCGATATTTTCGTGATGTTACAGCTAACAACTCATGGGCATTTTACATGTCATAAATCTGGTTATAAGCAAACAACCAAAAATAATATATAAAAGTTCATTCGTATACAAATTTCAATTTGTCTACAAGAAATAAAATATACTGTTTATTTATATATAAACAATATAAGAACTTAAAAAATTAGATCTTAAAACTACAAGAATTAAGCCACTAAACGGTGGCCAATTAATGACCGTAATACTTGCAACATAAAACTAATATTTTAAATATATATTTTTGTTTATCAAAAAGTATGATTTAAATAAAATTAAAATAAATTCATTGTTAAATGAAATTACTGATGAAATAAGAAAATAAAATTAGTGAATTTAAATAAAAGTTAATATATAAAAAAATAATTAAAATCAAATTATGAATACTAAACTTGAAGAGGAAGAAAGAGAAACAAAAAATGTGATAAATGAGATAGAGAGAGAAATAAAACGATAAATTACCATCATGTCCTTTTATTATTTAATAAAATAAATGTTGTGATTAAATCTGGTCTACATATATCTATATCTATACTACTGATGTGCGAATATATATATATATGAATAAAACACAAGTCACAACTAAGCTTTAAAAACCAAACAATCTATCCTAGTTCACACAAACGGCAAGTGTACCGGTCGCGTATAGCACAGATGAGGAAAGTCCGGATATCGAACTCGAAGATACGTGAAAACGTTTATAATCACTAAACTCTAACCAAGACTCACCAAAATATTTAATTGATTTTTTTTAGATTTGATTTAACTACTTAACTTAACTAAATGAAAACTTTTGACAAAACTTTGGAAACTTTGACTGCGGTGATAAAAACGTCTACTTAGGTAAGAATCATATTGAAGGAGATGACAAGACAATGGATTGAAAACTCTCACGACACCGGTTCTAAAGGATGACCCAACTAAGGTTCGCTCAAGAAGGTCAGATCACCTCTCGGTCTCACTAACAAACTCTAACTTATCTTAGTTGATTTTAAGAACAAACCGGGAAAACAAATTATTAACGTGTTCTAATGCCGACTCACCTCTCGGTCTCACCGACACACTAGCCTAATGGAAACGAATACTACGCAACCAAGGATAGAGGAAAAATTCAACTTAACTTAAACTAGACCAATTAATCGCTCAAACATCTAAACCCGACAAGAATAAAACCCGCTCTCGCGCGATCTTATTTCTAACAAGTAAAAGTATTGAGACGAGTTTACTTCTTATCACCTCTCGGTCTCTAAGAAGGTGTTTCACAACTAATTTTGTCTAATTAATTTACCCACTTATCCCTACGGTTGTACTTCCCGCAAATAAACCCTAAACACAAAGTAAAGAGCCTTAAACATGCAACAACTAATCAAAACCGATTCAATTAATTAAAGCACGAGGTTATTAGGTATAATCAAACAAAACACAGCCACTAAACACAATCTAATTTACTGTTAAATCAAAGTTTACATTAACAATTTAAGCCATGATCATTAACAATCCATATTACTAGTCAAAACCTAACAATATTCATCAAACCTAGGTAGAACAAACAAGATTAGCTACTCATTAAGTGTGGTCAGCAGCATAAATTCTAATTAAACATCATATAACTCATCATAAACATAAGAAAACTCATTCAATGATCAAGAACAATCAAACACAAATCAATCTCTAAGTAACTTTCAAAACAATCCAACAAAAAGATCAAACTAAACAAGTTAGGGTTCTTGAACAAGAAACAAAGTTTAAAGATGATTACTTAAGGTTTATGAGCTGAGTTTATGGATTTATAAGACCTTGAGCTGCTGTATAAAACTATCCTTGGTGTTCTTCTTCTCTTCCAGCCGTCACAGCCACCAAACCCTAGCCGCCACAAGCATTTTCTTCCTTCTCCTTGCTGCTGCCGATCGCAATCTGCCTAGGGGGTTGGGGCTGCTGAATTTCGGGATTTAGGGCTGTTCTATGGCAGAAAATTAAGTTAATTAACTTAATATAATATCATGTAAGGCTTCTAACTTGTGGGCTTGGGTCGGGCCTTGAGTTGTAGTTTTAAAACTTGACCAAAAAGGCCCCTAGAGTCTTTCAACTTAACTCTTTTTTCACCATCTTTCATAAACCTACAATTAACATTTAAACTTTGTAAATTATTGCATTTAACCCCCAATACTTTCATAAAATAAACAATTAAACATAAAAACCATGATAAAATCATAAGAAAAGTAAGTGTGTTTTACAACACATTAACTATATATAATGTATGAGATAAGTACAAATTAAGACACCTTAATTTTAAGTAATTTACAATCTATATAACACATGGTACAACATATAAAGCATATTGAAAAAGGACAAAATGGTCTTTCAAACCTAATATCCAACGTGCATTTTCAATTCTTTGAAAATACTTACAATTTTCACCCCCAACTTTACTAGACTTTTGTTAAATTAACTAATACTTGTAAGTTTGGTCCTTCATCTTTCACTATATGTTATTTTTTATTTTAATTTTAAACCAACTCCCCCCCACCCCCAACCCCACCCCCAACGATTTTTAATGACCATAAATTTTTCATATATTATTATTTTTTAAAAGTTACACTATAAATACGAGTATTTTATTCTCTTTAATTTGAGTAAAACATTATCGTAGTTTTTTTCTATTAAAAAAAATAATATGTTACGTATGGTGGTTCACAACTCGGTTTTGACAATTTTTAAGTTAAAAATATGAGACAAACCATTAGTAACGGTTTTTTGTTGACAAATATCGAAACTAAACTGTTATAAATTGAAACCGAAAGTTAAAGAAAAAATGAAACGAGAAACTTAACCGATGGCCGGCTTAAATGATTTTAAAGTTTTAAACCGAACCATGAGCCGACATAATTGTTATGTGATTACCAGAGTTTGTATTCAAATACCAGCTGCATCGTGCGAACATTTGTGTAGTAGTTCTTAAATGTAATAGATGTTTTTAAAAGAAATGGACCCTAAGTAGACAAATAATATCAACAATAGTACTTTGTTCCATCTCATTAACAATAGTATTTTTTTTTCTCTATACTGTTTTATTCAAAGATATAATGCAAATTATCATATTTATATTTATATGAAATTTAAGTATAAATAATAAAATCAGACCTGGTTAAATGCCAAACCCCGTAAAATTGCACGACAAAACAAATTAAAAATGAAATAGTACGTGGATTAAGGAAGAAAGGAAGCTATGATGGTGGTGGCGGGCTGGTGACGCAGAGGCGGAGAGAGGTGGAATCCGTTGCTTTAGCTTAACACACAAAACATGTAACAATTTTTAAAGAATATTTTCATATCTATCTGGTGTGATCGATTCGGTGACTGTCATTCTCCGACGCTCCTTAGAGCCGTCGAAATTGAAAGCAAGGAGACTCAAAATGTAGTATTTAAAAAGATGACAACTTTCATATATTTGAATAAAAATAAAATAAAAATATAGTTGAAAGTAAATTATAATTAAAATTAATATTGTTATATTTTATTATTAAGAAACAAAAGACAGAAAAGACACCCCACTAGCATCCGTAGTCATAACGTATTTTTAATGGAATCAATTATCTAATCATCATTTAATATTTATACAACTCAATCTTCTAATTTGGACGACTCATAACTCTATCTTGATCAGAGAGGGTGTCTACCTTATCATTATTTATTTATTTATTATTTTTTCTTAATGGGAGAAATTATATTTTGATTTAATGTACTAATAAAAGAAAATATTGTGGTATTTCTAGTCACACAAAAAAACTTTTCAAAGAAATTGAAAAAAAATCATAACTCAAAATTTAATAAAAAACGAAAAAAGTAAAAACACAAAAATGTTTTCACCGTCTTTCTCGTTCTCAAAAACCACAAAAAAAAAAAACATAATGGTGAGTGAAAAAAATCGATGTGTCTTTTGTTTATCATTGTGTTTTGGGTTTGTTTTCGTCATTGATTGTGTCATTTTCTCTTGACATTGTGTCATTTTTTCTTTATATTGTGTTATATTACTTAACATTGTGCTATATTTTGTTCGGCATTGTGTTATATTTTGCGATCTATTGTGTCTTTTTTTAGTTATAATTGTGTCTTTTGTTCATTTTCACCAGATAAATTGAAGAATATTGTTGATCCAACTCTTAATTGTACTATGATCGGTTCGTTAATGTATCTTACTGCTTCACGTCTTGCTATAATTTTTGTTGTTTGTTTGTGTGCAAGATATCATTAGAGTGCCCGAGTGACTCATCTTGTGGCTATTAAGCGTATCTTTCATTATCAGGGGTAAATCCTCAAAATGGGTTACGGTACCCCAATGACGATAATTTCGAGCTTACAACTTATTCAGATTCAGACTATGGATGTTGCAAGATCAACTTTAAATCAATACCGGCGGGTTGTGAATTCTTAGAAAACTGGTTCTACATACTTCCCTTTATGACTCCACTTGTGCTAGTTTCTACTTTTAAATAGTTAATCAATCAAAATAATTAATTAATTCTATCCCTAACATACACGTATGATCCCTTTAGCAATTACGTTAACCTTATCATTTATTAACTACACACTTTACCGTTACTGAGCTTGCTTGAGTGACACATGGTTATCTTGAACTGACATCTTATTTATTTTCTTACTAAAATCCCTTTCTCTGTTCGAGTCTAAGCATGTAGGATGCTTAAATCTCTCGAACTTTGCTCTGATACCAACTTGTAAGGCCCCGTTACCGGTAGCCCTACTTTGTTGTTGAATTTACTCATAAACACAGTTCTACAAATCAGAGTTAATTAAAACATTCGCTGAACATTAAAACTTCAACCATAAAATTTTACATAACCTTCACATCTTGTCTTATAAAACATTCATATTCAATTAAAATAAAACATAGCCTTTAAAACATCACAACATTTCTTCGAGATGCCAGTATATTCGATTCCATGCCATGTGTCTTCAATCATGCTAGCTGCCTCAACCTATTTGCCTGCGTGCATACTAAAAGTCAGCTACGCTGAGTGAGTTCTAGTTAATCACGTAACTTACTTTACATACGCATACATGTGCCCGTAGGTACGCATTACATACTTAACCTATCCATCAATCTTTCGTACACATACATATCTAATTTACGTTATAAAGAGCATTATGCCTACATACCTCGGATATTATTAGGGTCTGGTACCCTCCATCCTCGGATATTATTAGGGTCCGGTGCCTTCCATCCTCGGATATTATTAGGGTCCGGTACCCCTCATCCTCGGATATTATTAGGGTCCGGTACCCTTCATCCTCGGATATTATTAGGGTGCGGTACCCTTCATTCTCGGATATTATTAGGGTCCGGTACCCTTTCTTCCATACCTTTTTAACATACTTTTCTATATTCATAATCGTAAGTTTCATACATACATCATTCATTCTTCATCTTATAGCATACATATAACATCAACCATTTCCTGGCAATACATGAAATTCCGAAGATCGTTCATGTACCGGCAAGAAACCATTCATACATTTCACATAATACATATATGGCATACACTTATCACTTAGGATAAGTGTATTAACTAATCACATCGAGTATGCATACAACCCCGAAAACATAACAAGGAATGTGGCTAGAAACTCACCTTATCTTGGTTACGTCTTCAGTTAATGGTTACTCCCTTCTCGAGCTGTGGGCGTCTAACTGTTTAATAATGGAATGTCAAATACTACTCTGGCCATACTCATTGCTACTTAATTAGTCTTACACTTCTAAGCCGGTTTTACTTCATTGAATCATTACCCGGTTAGTTAATCGTTACTCGTTAACCTTTAAGGTGTCTTTCATTAATTAATCAAAGTCCAAGGGCTAATATGTAATTATCTCATTCTTTCTAAGTCCAGGGACTGCTTTGTCATTCTGCCAAACTTCTAGTTCGTTACAGTCCCTTAACGAATTGGAGTTCTTAACGAATGAACTCATTCCTTATGACGAACTGACTATTATAACGAACTGGTCCTTTGGCGAATCGAACCCTTTAACGAACTGGTTATTAACGAATCAGTTCATGTAGCGAATTGGATAATCTAATTCGTTATCTCTTTTAACGAACTGGCTAATACGAATCAAGGTTAATTCGTTACCCTTTTTCCCTTAACGAATCGGATATGAACTAGAGCTAGTTCGTTATGCTTCCCTTAGACGAATCAGTTAGCGAATTACCTTTGATTCGTTAAATTCCCGCTAGCGAACTAGGGTCAGGTCAGAACATTCCCTGACACCGCTAACCTCGTACCAGAATCTCCGGCGCCGCCATTCCGGTTCTGCCGTTGCCGGAAAAACGTGCGGTGGCCGGAAAAACGTATTCCAGCACCGTTTCACCACCGTTTTCACCGTTTTTCGTCCCGTTCGATCCAGATCTGAGCTAGGGTGATCCCTAAGCTCATCTTAGGTTCGGTTTTTACCCGATTCCACCCGGATCTCGTGACTTAAATGGTTTAACGGTGTCGGCTCGTCGTTTCGTGACTATATCGAACGGGTTAAGCTCATACAACAATAAACTATCATTACCTCGGGTCGGAAATCGGTTCTTCTTCTTCTTCCTTCTTGGTTTCGGCTTATAGAGAGAGAGAGAGAGCTAAGTGTGTGTTTTGGTGGTGTATGGAATATGTGTGAAATGAATGGAAAATGGGGATTAAGGTTTATATAATTATGGATCATGGGCTTAAGCCCATGGTCTCTTCCTTCCTTCCCAAGTCCATAACCCATATCCATTACCCAACACTAGCCCGACCCATACTAGCTTCTACTCTATTAATTATTTCAAGACAAACCCGAGTAAACTTCCTCACAGATCATAAATAATATAACTAATATTGTTTTAGAAAATTCGGGATGTTACACAATTGTACTATGATCGGTACGTTAATGTATCTTACTGCTTCACGTCCTGCTATAATTTTTGTTGTTTGTTTGTGTGCAAGATATCATTAGAGTACCCGAGTGACTCATCTTGTGGCTATTAAGCGTACCTTTCATTATCAGGGGTAAATCCTCAAAATGGGTTACGGTACCCCAAGGACGATAATTTCGAGCTTACAACTTATTCAGATTCAGACTATGTATGTTGCAAGATCAACTTAAAATCAATACCGGCGGGTTGTGAATTCTTAGAAAACTGGTGTGACATTCGTCGATTTTTGGTCTCGTTTTCTATTCATTTTGTAATCATTCTGTAACATGTCGAATTTTTCGCATTTTATTTTAATAAATTTAATTTCATAGTGTGGATAAGCTTGTAAACCCGAACCGGCAATTTTTTCAAATTATTGATGTTATAACTCTAGCGTGTGTAGAGTTTGTCAAAAAAAAAAATTCTGTTAGTTTTAGTTTATAAGTTTGGTTAATTAAACTTTAGGGACTAAATTGTGATTCCTTAAAGCTATATAAGATTTAAATTATTTATAACTAAATATCAAACTTGAAGGGCCAAAGTGCAACATTTACAAACTATATATATAAACCTTAAAAAAATAAAACCTAACCCTAACTCATATTATCAACCCAACCGCCACTCCCCCACCGTTTTCCGGCAGCCCCGATTTATCAGCGAGGAGCCGGCGACGTGATTCCGGCCACCCTTTCCTCTTTCTCCGACATCGACGCGATTCCGGCCACCCTCTTCCCCTTTTCTCCAACACCGCCGACACCATCACTCTGCCTTTTCCCTCATTCGGCTTCTCGGCAACCACCTCCGGCGGCCGGAGCGGCGGCCTGGTAACCCCGTCTCTCTCTCTCTTTCTCGTTCTCTCCGTCTCTTTCTCTCTCCGTTCTCTCCGTCTCTCTCACTCTTCGTCTTTCTCACCGTCTCTCTCTCTCTCTCTCCCTTCCTCTCTTCCTCCGGTTGAGGTTTCCGTCTCTGGAAGGTACAGTACGTTTTTTCCTTCCTGGTATAGAGCCACGACTCGTGAACATCTAAAAAGTAAATAATTTTGGCTTTGTTTGTTTATGTTATGGGGAAGAGTTTAGTTTTATTTTGTTATGTAAAATATGGAATTGGATTGTTAACAGATTGTGTTTCGGATTAGATTGTTGAGTCGTCTTGTCAAGACCCGAGTTCGAGTCCCACGTTAAAAACCGATTTTGTGTTATCGTTGTTAAAAGTCGTATAATTAGCATAAAATTAATTAAATATTTAACACTCATTATTTATAATGATTATTATTATTATTATTATTATTATTATTATTATTATAATTATTATAATTATTATTATAAATATTAAAGTTGCTATTATTATTAGTAAATATCATATTATTATTTATTAAAATCATATTTCTATCATTTGTTTATTAACAATAATGTTATTATATTTATTTTGTGAATTCCTTTAGAAATCGAACCAATATCGAGTATGATATAATTTTTACTGTCAATATTACTCATTATTATTACTATTTTTATCAACTACACTTTAAATTAATTCCAAGATTTTTATTCTTTAACTATTATTATTAGTATTATTAATAATAATTATTGTTATAATTATTTTAGTATATTAGTATTATTAGAAATAGTTATTGTTGTTATTATTATCTTATATATCCATATATGTATGTATATATATATATATATAACATATTTTAAAGTCATTATTATCTTTACTATCTTTATCATTAATAATATTATTACAGTAGAAACTCGATAAAATAATACATTAATAATTAATTAAAAGAGTTATTAATTAATCGATACATTAATAATTATTAATTTATATATTAATTAATATTTTATTAATTTATAGTAGAATACTTAGTTTACAAACACTTTTCAAGCTTCCACTTAGTTATTGTATACAATGCATGTATATCAAATGAACGGCCCAATTTGAAAGAAACATTCAATCTCCCACCTTATTATGCTTTTTGTGTTCAATGTATCACTTTATGGACATTAAAAATATTGTCTATATAAACACAAGATCAGAATAGGTTAACACAAACAAATCATACACACAATTGAGTCACTTTTTGTAACATTCTAAAATTTACATATTTAATAAAGGAGAGTCGCGTTTAGTTGTTGGGCATAAATAATTAATTAGTATTAGCAAAAAAAAAGGATCATGGACTTAGATTAATCAAGATGGGATTATGGATAAGATGGGCTTAGGGTCCATGGGCCTTAGTAGTATAAATACTTCCTTAAACCACCCTAAAACCCAAAACCCTCATTTCTTTCCATCTTATTCTCTACACACTCAAAACACACACCTACACCACCCTACATACGGCCGCGAGAGAGAGAGAGAGGCGAGATCCAAGCCAAACAAACGTCGATTCTTGATAGATCCTCGTAATACAAGATAGATACAAGACCTAAAGTTCATAACCAAGTTAAACCGTAACCTCAAAACACGTAAAGGTATGTCTTTTACCTTTAAAGTTTACGTTTTTATGAACGGTTATCCTTGAAACTTGAACCTAGAGTAGATCGGGTATAAATGAGATGTAAAGTAGAAAACTTGATGTTAAAAACGAACCGAACGAACTTATAACCATGATCGGGTCGTTTAAAATGAAACCTAGATCTAGTATTGAACGTTTAAGGCTAAATGTCCAAACTTTATAAATTTCCGGGTTGCGTTTTATCCAAAAATGGCCATGGGAACGTTACGGGAATTATTAACATCGTATCAAAGGATTTCATGTTGGAACCGATATATTTATGGGGTTAAAATCAGACCCGTAGCTACTGCTGGGTAACCTCTCTTACTGGTTAAGTTCGCCACCGATTAACTTCACTGGTTAAGATCGCTACTAATTAACCTCGCTTACTAATTAAGTTCGCCACCGATTAACTTCGCTAGTTAAGTTCGCTACTAATTAACCTCGCTTACTGGTTAAGTTCGCCACCGATTAACTTCGCTGGTTAAGATCGCTACTAATTAACTTCGCTGGGTAAGTTCGCTTACACGTATGTTCGCTGGCATTTATAACCGCTTGCGAATACAGGAGAGTTCAAATAATAATTTAAAATCCTAATGAAAAATACGTTAAGACAGTTAACGAAAATAAAATTTTTCGTTAGACGCGCACAACTTAACCTCAGCCAGGGGCTCTGCCCCTTGGACCCCGCTAGGGGCTGCCGCCCCTAGAACCCCGCTGCCCCCGGACCCCCGTTCATTGAGGGTATTAACTAAACTAGAAATACATTATGGCTAGGGTTTAAATATTGATACGAATTATTAATGTACAGTCAGCCGAGCTCAGTTAAGGAAAGGAATAAACAGAGAAAGAAGCAGGATTCAGGTGAGTTTCTAGCCGCATTTCCTTGTTATGTTTTCGGGGCTGTGTGCATACTCGATGTGACAGTTAATACACTTACCTTAAATGGTAAGTGTATGCCTACCTTAAATGGTAAGTGTATGCCATGTATGATATATTTGATAGATACGATTGATTGCTTGACGGTGCGTGAACGATCTTCAGATCTTGCATGTACCATCAGGTGGTAGTTAAAGATATGATTGATATATATGATGTATGAATGATGTATATATGTGATGTTAATAGCTTGTCGATACGTGAACGATCTTCGGATATTGCATGTATTTCCAAGATTAGTGATGATTTCCTTATATGGATATTGAATAATAACTTATACATAGAGTTCCCTCTACGGATAATATATATAGTGTTCCTTTAATGGAAAGTATAGTGTTCCTTAAATGGAAAGCATAGTGTTCCTTAAATGGAAAGCATAGAGTTCCTTCTGTGGAAATACATAGGATGTTCCTTCTATGGAAGTATGTAGAGTGTCATTCTATGGAGAATTTATACTGAGTGTCATTCTATGGAAAATATATAGCATGGGTAATAGCCATGGTCCTTTTAATAAATATTATGTGATGTTCCTCTTATGGATATTTATACAGGGTTACAGTATTAATATGTGTCTTCGGATACGTGTAGAAGTATATAAGAATAAATTTTATGTTGCCTGATTAACTAGAACTCACTCAGCGTAGCTGACTTTTAGTATGCACGCAAGTGATCTGACCAAAGAGCTAGCATCTGGATGGCACATGGCATGGATTGAACGACTGGCATCTGAAGACGGAAGAAATCGTATTTAAAATATAATGTTTTAAGTTGGTTTTAAAGAAAGGATTTAATGTTTTGTAACAAATGATTGATGTTTTATATTCCGCGAAAAGTTTTAATTAACTGTGATTTGTAGAACTATGTTTAAGAGTAAATCCGACGCTAAAGTAGGGCTACCGGGAACGGGGCCTTACGCTTTTCAAGAAACCTTTATAAATCATTCATGTAATATGCTATATATAAGGAATTATTAATTTATATTTTATATGGGGTCTAAAGAAATTATCAAAAATGTATTATCTTATAATTTTAACGAATTATTAATTTAGCACCCTATCCCCGAGTTGGGACCGGCAAAAAATATTATCTTAGAGAGTTTATTAAATAATCGAGTATTAATTTATCGAGTTTCTACTGTATAAGCTTTACTATCAATTCATTTTTATAAAAATCGAACTCTTGATTTAAACCCGTCTAGTTTCTTTTTAATATTGGTTTAGTTATTTAAAAGCCCAATAAAATAATATTATTTTAATTTAAATTATTATTTAAGTACGAGCCCCTAATCGTTAACAAATTAACCGGTAATCCGATTAACAACCGAACCTTCTTGTCGAATGTTTCAAATGTAATTTCCACTAAAGTTCAAGTTCAGTAATATATTTTATTTATTCGTTTTCCATTAGCTTTCAAGTCGGATTCGTTCGTTTCGTTCACAAGCTTTCTATATGTCGAACACTTATTAGTTCTCAATTTGCCAATCGAGGTGAGTACTTTCATACCCCGTTTTCCATCTTTCGTTTTGGGGTGACATTTCATACTTATCAAACTAAATGCTTTATATACTTGAATCTTAAACCCACAAACGTGATTTTATACTTTACTTAAATAATTTCTCGATTTGGTGTTCTATGCTTATATGCCTATGTGTTTATCACTTTCAGTTGGTGGAATCTCTAAATCTGTGAACTATCTGGTATTCTCTTATAGCACGGCGTCGTTAACGTAATGCAATTAACGATAACTATAAAATCCTAGACTACTTGGCAACCCCTTGTAGCTAGGTGGCGCTAATGTGTTTAGCGATTGTCTATTTATCAAAATCTGGTGCTTTTATCTATTGTTATGTATACAAGTTTTGTTGTTTTTTTATTACTATATACTTATATGCTCAAACTTATGAATTGCTCACCAACCTTTGTGTTGACAAACTTTATTTTATGTAATGTTACAGGTTTGACTTTTGTTGACTCGAGGACTTGACGAAAACGTTACCAAGACTATTAGGATATTAGTAAAACGAACAATATAATTGCTACTTGTATTCAGCTTGTTTGTGTGGACTAGATGTGTTGTTTATTGATTTGTTGAAATAAAAAGAGTTAAATAAATATTGTCACTTTAAATAGTGTCTTGTGTATTTGTCCAATCACGTTGCACCCTGGCATGTTCTGCCGCCTTTGGTCGGGGTGTGACAGATTGGTTTCAGAGCCACAAGACTATAGGATAGGTGGTTAGACGTAACGACCTAGTATAGTCTTTACTTTAGGGTCCTTATACGTGTTGCCTATACATGTTTACCCTACTTGATTGATCAATACACTTGTTTATTTATACACTTATTTATATAAACAAATCATAAATATACACATACACACACTTTCATAGTACTCCAAGGTATCCTTGCCTTAAGACGCAAAAACATTAGTTTTTATTGTGTTTTATGGATCACGAGCTTAACTTGGATCCCGTTGTTTCAAATCTCTTTAAAGATTGTCTCATATGAGATGACCACTTTAAGTAGTCGAACGTGAGCGTTCCGCTCGCCATCCGTTACCGGGGCCTCATATTTGGACGTTAAATTTACTCATGGTCATAGTTCAAATCATCAAAGTGAATAAAAACATACGTGGAATATAAAACTTAAACCATTCGTTACAAAACATCCATATTTCGTCTTTTAAAACATTACTTAAAATAAGACATCATAGCAAAATCTTCAGATGCCAGCTTCGTCCAACTCTGCCATGTGTCCTCCTCAAGCTACGTGCCTCATTCTACTCACCTGCGTGCATACTAAAAGTCAGCTACCCTGAGTGAGTTCTAGTTAATCACATAACATACAATACCTTCTTACATTTCATACTTAACCTTCTTAACTTTCTTTCATACATACATAAGTGCACATACTTTCATTCTTACTTTCATACTTTCTTTCATTCATACTTCATATTTTATAATTCCTTACATACATAATCATACGTTTTAAAGAGCCTTTCGCCCTATAACCTCACAAATATTATAAGGGTCTGGTCCCTAACATCACAGATATTATAAGGGTCTGATCCCTAACATCACATATATTGTTAGGGTCTGGTCCCTACCATCACATATATTATTAGGGTCTGGTTCTTACCATCACAGATATTATTAGGGTCTTCGTTACCATACAACCATACCTTTCCTTCGTTTGTTAACTTTATCGCATTCATACATATAATCATATACATTATACTTACCATATTGATGTGTGTATAATGATGCTCTTTTTAAATGACTCACAACTAAGCTTTAAATTTATTAAACGAAAATCCTAACGAATCCACACACAACCGGCAAGTGTACCGATCACTAATAGTATAGACCTAAGGAAGTCCGAGTATCGAACACAAGGACACTTGAAAACGTACATGATACTTAACCCTAACCAAGACTCACCTAATAATATTTAAATGATTTTTAATATAATTAACTACTTAACCTAACTTACTTTAACTAACTTAATTAAATGAAACTCTTGACGAAACTTGGAAACTTTACTGAAATAGGAGAAAACGTCTATCTAGGTAAGAATCATATTGAAGGTATAGTAAGCTATTGGATTGTAGAATCTCACGGCACCGGTTCCTAAATAATGACACAACTAAGGTTCACTCAGGAAGCTAGATTACCTCTCGGTCTCACTAACAAGCCCTAACCTACACTTAGTTGATTTTAAGAACAAACCGGGTGACGAATTGTTAACATGCTCTAATGCCGAATCTCCTCTCGGTCTCACCGACACACTACCCTAATGGAGACGAATACTACGCAACCAAGAATAGAGGAACAATTCAGTTTAACTTAAACTAGGTCAACTAATCGCTCACAAACCCAAACCCGACAAGAACCGAACCCGCTCTCGCGCGATCCTAATCCTAACAAGTAAAAGCTATGAGACGAGTTTACTTCCTATCACCTCTCGGTCTCAAGGAAGGTGTCTACCCGCTGATTATATTCAATTAAAACACTCACTTAAACCTTACGGTTGATCACCCCGCAAACAAACCCTAAACACTAAGTAAAGAGTCCTAACAAGCAACAATCAATCAAAACTCATTCAATTAATTAAAGCAAGAGGTTTATGAGTGTATTTAACAAATTCACAGCCACTAAACACAACCTAATTCAATGTTAAAACAAACTTTACATTAACAAATCAAGCCATGATCATCAACAATCCAAACTACTTACTAAAACCTAACAATAATCATCTAACCTAGGTAGAACTAACTACTTTAGCCACTCATTGATTTTGGACAGCAGCATACATTCAAATTAAACATCATATAACTCATCATAAACATAAGAAAACTCATTCAATGATCAAGAACAATCAAACATAAATCAATCTCTACGTTACTTGCAAAACAATTCAACAAAAAGATCAAATTAAACAAGTTAGGGTTCTTGAACAAAGGACAAAGTTTATGGATGATTACTTAGAGTTATATGACTGAGATTATGAATGTATATGACCCGTAGCTGCTGTCCACAACTGTCCTTAGCCTCCTTCTTCTTCCCTTGGCTCAAGAATTGCAAAAAACTAATTTTTTCTCTTGAATGGGAACTTTTAGGGTTATTTTTTTACTAGTTGGGGGCTGATTTCGGGATTGATGGGCTGTTAGGGTTCTTTTTTCTTTTGTTTAATTAATATATTATGCATGTAAGACTTCTAACTTGTGGGCTTGGGTCGGGCCTTGAGTTGTAGTCTTCAAAGTTGCTCAAATAAGCCCCTAGAGTCTTCAAACTTGCCACTTTTCTTCATTAAAACTCATAACCTACAAGTAAACATCCATCTTTGTAAAATTAAGCAAAAACAAGCTATACCTCTTAATAATTAAACTAAAAAGCAATTAAATCATGATAAAACGATAAGGAAAGTAAGTGTGTTTTACAACACATCACATATACATAACACTACAACCTGAAAGTACGTGCAATATCCGAAGATCATTCACGTACTAACAAGCAATCATTCATACATTTCACATCATTCACATAAGGCATACACTTATCACTTAGGATAAGTGTATTAACAAACATACTAAGTATGCACACAGCCTCGAAAACATAACACAGAAGTGTGGCTAGAAACTCACCTGTATCCTGTTGCGTTCACCGTTAATCCTAATTCCTTTCTTCAGTTGGGGCACGGCTAACTGTATAATAATTACATGCATCAATTAACTATCACTACTCGTCTCACGTTTCTAGTCTAATCATTACCCTCAACGAACGGGGGTCCGGGGGCAGCGCCCCTGGTAGCGGGGTTCTAGGGGCGGCAGCCCCTAGCGGGGTCTAAGGGGCAGATCCCCTGGCTGGGGTTAACACGTTTTCCATTAGGATTCTAAATTATTTTCTAAGCTGGGCTTATTTAAATCGGGTCTAAATATCCATCATCTGGCCCAATTTGGTTTCAGGCTCCAGGCCCAACAGAACTGTGGCCGTGAACTCAAGACAGAGAACCCATTTGACCGAGAACTATGGTTTGACAAAAAACACACTATGGTTTGACCGAAAACACATGTTTTGGCCGAGAACTCGTATCTGACCGAAAACCCCGTGGCCGAATACTCATTGGCCAAGAACCTGTTTTGGCCGAAATCTCTGGTTGACCGAAAACCACATGGTTCTACGAATTCTCAAAATTGGCCGAGAACCCTCAGGTCCAATGTTTTCAGTTCATTTCTTCATCCTAATCATTTTTACTCATCACTGTTACTGTTTTATGGTTTATATCCAGAATTTCAACTACCCTTTAACTGCTTTGCACCCGCCACTATGCCAATATCTAGATCTAATTCGTTTTAGGCATAAAGTTTGGACCTTTATAGGTTTAAAACGTTCTAGGCTGGATCTAGGGTTCACTTGATGAACCGTTCATAACCTTAAGCTTGCAAATGTCCATTTTATTTATCAAGTTTGCAACTTTATGAACTAACTAGACCCGATCCACGATGTGTTTGGATTTCATGATATTTGTTCATAGAAACGTAACCTTTAAGATCAAGAACATACCTTTATGATGTTTCTAGGTCACGGCTAGCTTTGATTATGAGCTTGGATCGTTTATTTAGCTTGAATAAGGATGATAAACCAAAGACCGATGCTCGTTTGATCTTGGATCTCGTTTCCTTCTCTTGCGGTCGAAATTAGGAAGGTTGTGTGTGTTATGGAGATGTAGAGAGAGAATAAGATGGAAAATATGGATGGAAATGGAAAGGATTAGGGTTTAAGGAGTATTTATACTCCCTTAAGCCCAAGGACCTAAGGCCCATCTTTCCTTTTTGGTCCATAATTACCTCCATCTAATTTATCTACTTATCTTACCATCTTTACTATTCTACAATTTATTTATTAACTCAAGTAACTTTCCGTCATAACAATAAATATAAAATATTTTTATTCGAATTTTAGGATGTTACAAAACAATAGGACCGCGGTGGTTCATGGACTAGTGTTTTGACATGACGTTGTATTTCAATTTATCATTTTTGTTACAATCGCTATTTTAGTCGAAAACATGAAAAAGACGCGGTGTTACGTGCACATGTTCAGACCCCAACATGGTAGTTTTGTAAAAAGGTTTTTAGCGTCGGAATATCAAGTCATGGTGGTTCATGTGCGATTTTTCCACCATTAAATCTTAAAACATTATTATCACGTTTCAAGAATTTAAACCATTTTTCCTTTATTTTGTTATTAATTCTTATCATAAGTCTTCATTTATAAATGTTATATATTTTTTTATTATTTGTTAGTAATTTTTTTATATCTCGATTTTATATGGTAAAGTTTTACACCAATTTTCTCATTTTAATTTCATAAGGATTTTTATTGCAAATTTCGTTCATTAAAAATCTCTTCGATATAAGTTAATAATAATAATAATAATAATAATAATAAATATATATATATGCATAGTTTGATCTATTCATAATGATTTTTAATATGCCATTTATTTTTATTAAGACGAATTAAAAACAAAAATCTTATTATATGAATTTCATCATATTAAGAAGGTTTTATAATAAATTTCACCTTAACTTTTCAAGTAAAATTTCCTATTGTATAAACTTTAAAATGATCTTTAAAGTCATTGTACAAAAATTTTATAAAAATTTTATCTTTATAACTATTCCGTTTATTTTAGACGATCACTTCAAAATTTTAAATTATTTAAACTTCTCACGACATTCTTAATTATACTACATTATATAATACACGTGGTAAAAAATTTCTCTACCCAAATTTATTTTCATAACAACTTTCATCATTCTTTGGTTCTATAAATCTTCGTAAATAAAAGTTTACATCATACGATTTTCCGCGTATTAAAATTCTTATAATAGTTTTTCCATGATTTTTCAAGAAAGTCACAAACTTATGGCATGTAATCTTCTTGAAACTCTCATGCAAAACTTCATAGAAATTTTACTTTAAAGACCAAAAAATCGTTTGCTCGTGATATCCCGATTTACAATGTCGGTCATTTTAACTTATCATGATATTTTCGTTACATGATATTAAATAATGAACTTTGTAAAAAATTTCTTTTCGCAACTTTATATTCCCGAAACGACACTCATCATTCAATGTTTGATACCTCTTAACAAATTTTAACATTCAATTTACTTATTTTAAATTCCTCATAAGCAAAGTTTTAATTTAATCCTAAAAAAAATTTTATTTTACTTTCTCATGACAATCAACTTTTATTTTTACAATAAACCTTAATATACAAACTTTATTATCTTTGTTTACCGTGATGTCTCCTACTACTTAATTTTAAGCATTTTCATGAACGATTTACGTTATGCGGGTTGATTTATTTCGGATTTTCTCGTAAATTATTTTACAACTTATGCCGACCAGACGTATCTTAACAACTCTCATTTTAGTGGAAAAACTTTTAGCAAAACAAAATTTGTGTGATTCACACGCTCGGATCTAAAAAAAAATTCTATTTATATAATATATATATTAACATGTAATTTTAATTATCAAAATTTTCATGGAAATTTCAAACATTATTTATAAATTATGATATTTTCAATTTAATACCTAATATTAGTCAAAAAGAAAATCTCCCTAGACGCAACCAAGTTTCAAAACACCCGTAATCCATCTCAAACTACCGACTTAAATCAAACCACCCTTCCACTTCAAAAGTTTCCCGAGCACTCAATTCTTTCCTCAATATGAACGAAACCTAACACATCAACATTATATCCTCACCTACCCAAACCCCATGCAGGTCCAAGATATATGAAATCAACCCAACAAAAGGCCCTAACTACCAACACTTCTACGCCACGAAAACCTATCAAACCCACTATCCTAATACTTCAAAGACACCGACAAACACACTCATGAATGCCTTGAACATATACAAACCAAAGTTTACCCAACTATGACTCAAAACCCTTCGACCCATACTATGTCGAGTCACAAACCATATCGCCACATCGTTCACATCCAACCATAGAGTTTGACAGCAACATAGCAACCCAAACACTCCATACAAAATACATGTATAAATCAAATCTCAACCCAAACTAGCCAAGATCAAAATTATCCAACCCATCAACTTAACCTGAGCTCAAATAAGCCAAACCTCACCTATTATCCCAACCACTACTCACACAAATCATCCAAGCCTAACCCACTCAAAAGACCTAAACTCAACAGACCCCATCGATTCAACTCAAGAAAACTCAACTACCCAAGCCGACCTAAACACTCTCACTTACTACTACATTTCCAAACCATTCACCGTACGAAGCCTGAAACCCCTCCCTACGCATGCAAGCTTTGTTTTTCCCTAATTTTCTTATTTATATATATACAACTAGTGTATTTATAACAATCTCATGTGTTCAAATAATCAATTTTAAATTATAAACTCTAAAAATATGTGTGTGTGTGTGTATGGCATTGTCATGACAACAAAAAAAAATTTAGTTATGAGGATTTGTTTTCAAAGATTGTTAAAAGATTATATGTGTGATTTCAAGATTTTAAACATTGACACCTAAGGTGATAAATCTCTTAATAACTTTATAAATCGAGGTTTCATTTTGAATATTGAACGCGGGATTTATTTAGTAATAAGTTACAACTTTCCTCATTTTGCATAAACGGAATGATCATGACGTCATAAATATTTTTGGGACGCATTTATAAATACCATTTATACTAGATTTTATGTCATGAGTTTTGTTCAATAACGACATACGCGAATTATTACCTCTTATTAGTGCAAGCGTCATTTCATAAATATTTTCCATCACAACCGCTATATGTATATACATTCCTTTAACAAATTGGCTTACAAGATTTTCATTTGATAGCAATTTTAAATGTCTCTCTAGCTACGCGCTACCGCAATGCCTTGTTATTATGTACATTTCTTAGTAACAATAAAACGGCCTTACTTAAGACCTCATTTTCAATTTTAGTCTAATATACGCTACGCGATTTACATATTTCGACATTAAGTTCGAGTCTCACAATTATTGCGATTTTCTGTTCATTTGATGAGATGTTTCGATGAAAATATTACGCACATGAGATTTCATTTTTGTGTTTTGATTTTCGTGACCGAATGCAAACTATTCAATAACAATTTGCGTAATACTTTCAAAACCTTAACTTCTCAAAAAATCTCGTTTATCTTTTAAACGATATTTTCATGACTATGTTATTTAAATTCGAGCATTTATGTAAACACGATTATATACATTACTCTATATCATTTCATATAAACTATTAACGGCCTATGTGTGGCTGTCTATTAGAAACCATTATTATATTGAAGATTATATAAATAGTTTCACAATAGTGGCCGTATTCACATTTTATAAAATTTCATCGATTGTTTTGGTTGTTAACTAAATGCTATTTTACTTATATTGATACACGTATGCGTCACCTCAAAGAAACTCACCTCATTCTAGTGATTTCACTCAAATCGTATTCTCAATTACCTATAACCTCAAGTTTGTACACGTATGAAACTCATTGTACGACATTATTGTTAATTGTAACGTTGTTTACCCCGACCTCATGTACTCACTTTTTGAGATTCTCGTTTCACCAATCGGATTTATCATTTTTTCACTCTTTGGATTCTCGTTTCACTTATTGGATTTCTCATTTCCTTCTATCAAAGTTTTCATTATTAAAATTCAACAGATTTATGCCCGTTTCAAATGTTTTTGATTTCAAAAAAATATAAATATGTCTTTTTAAACCACACAATGGGACGAACCATGTGGACCATACGACGATCTAAATAATTATGGGTGCATACTTAATTATCGAAATCCCCGTATGAAAGCCATAGTAAGTATACTTGTGTGCGATAACTCAGACCCGAGAATGATGGCCGAAAAATGATAGAAATGCGAATAGTGATAAAGGCATGGTGGATAAGCCGTCGGTACATCCTATTTATAAGTGCCTTTATTATGTTTATCATTTGTAGCGTTTTTCGAGTCATGCAAGGATTTGACGTTATTCTTTTGCTTAAAAATTTGTTCATGCAATTATCCTACTAACAAAAAAGATATTCGTTAATAATTACTTTTTCTATAAGTTTATTTTAATTTCAGGACGAAATTTCCAAAAAGTTGGGGATGCTGTTACATTCATCGATTTTGGGTGTCGTTTTGTATACATTTTGTAATCATTCTGTAACATGTCGAATTTTTCGCGTTTTATTTTAATAAATTTCATTTCGTAGTGTGGTTAAGCTTGTAAACCCGAAATGGCAATTTTTTCAAATTATTGATGTTATAACTCTAGCGTGTGTGGAGTTTGTCAAAAAAAAATTCCGTTAGTTTTAGTTTATAGATTTGGTTAATTAAACTTTAGGGACTAAAGTGTGATTCCTTAAAGCTATATAAGATTTAAATTATTTATAACTAAATATCAAACTTGAGGGGCCAAAATGTAACATCTACAAATTATATATGTAAACCTTAAAAAAATAAAACCTAACCCTAACTCATATTATCAACCCAGCCGCCATCCCCCCACCGTTTTCTGGCATCCTGATTTTCCGGCGAGGAGCCGGCGACGCGATTCCGGCCACCCTTTTCCCTTTCTCCGACACCGACGCGATTCCGGCCACCCTCTTCCCCTTTTCTCCGACACCGGCGACACCACCACTCTCCCTTTTACCTCCTTCAGCTTCTCGGCAACCACCTCCGGCGGCCGGAGCGGCAGCCTGGTAACCCCGTCTCTCTCTCTCTCACTCTTTCTCGTTCTCTCCGTCTCTCTCTTCATCTCTCTCACTCTCTTCGTCTCTCTCACCGTCTCTCTCTCTCTCTCTTTCCCGTCCTCTCTTCTTCCGGTAGCGATTTCCATCTCCGGCAAGTGCGTTCGTTTTTCCTTCCCGGTATAGAGCAACGACTCATGAACATCTAAAAGGAAAATAATTTAGGCTTTGGGTGTTTATGTTGTGGGGAAGAGTTTAGTTTTATTTTGTTATGTAAAATATGGAATTGGATTGTTAACAGATTGTTTTTTGGGATTAGATTGTTGAGTCGTCTCGTCAAGACCCTAGTTCGAGTCCCACGTTAAAAACCGATTTTGTGTTATTGTTGTTAAAAGTCGTATAATTAGCATAAAATTATTTAAATAAATAACACTCATTATTTATAACGATTATTACTATATTTATTATTATTATTATTATTATTATTATCATTATCATTATCATTATCATAAATATTAAAGTTGTTATTATTATTAATAAAGATTATATTATTATTTATTAAAGTCATATTTCTATCTTTATTTATTAACAATAATATTATTATATTTATTTTGTGAATTGCTTTAGAAATCGAACCAACATCGAGTATGATATCATTTTTACTATCAATATTAATTATTATTATTACTATTTTTAATCAACAACACTTTAAATTAATACCAAGATTTTTATTCTTTAACTATTATTATTAGTATTTGTAAGACCTCGTTCCCGGTGCCTCACATCTGGTCGTTGGATTTACTCATTCACGAAGTTCTTCAGTCAGAGTTATTTAAAACTCTCGAGGAATATAAAACTTTAACCATTCATTACAAAACATCTAATCCTTCTTTTAAAATCATAATACAAAATCATATTTAAATCGCCACTTTTCTTCCATTTTTAGATGCCAGTCATTCAATCCATGCCATGTGTCATCCTCATGCCCTCTCAATGAACATATGTACCTACTAAAAGTCGCTGAGTGAGTTCTAGTTAATCAGGAAACATACAATTCGTTCTCATACATTTTTACACGTATCCGAAGAAACGTATTAATACTGTAACTCTGTATAATTATCCATAAGAGGAACGTCACATAATATCAAATAAGGGAATCAGTACTACTACCCATACTGTATATGTTTTCCATAGAAGGAACAATCTGTATATAATATCCATAGAAGGAACACTCTATATATTATCCATAGAAGGAACAATTTACTATCCATAGAAGGAACATCCTATGTACTTTCCATAGAAGGAACATTATATCTACGCTACTATTTAATATCCATGTAAGGAGCATAAACTTTATTATTAAATTTCCATATAAGGATCACTAATAGGACCCGCATACTATTCGTACACTTGCTTCTCCATACCATACGTACAACTATAATCATCTTTCTTAACGATACGTGCAATATCCGAAGATCGTTCATGTACCAACATGTAATCATTCGTATCTATCACATATATCATATATAGCATACACTTACCACTTAAGGTAAGTGTATAAACTAATCACATCGAGTATGCACACAGCCCCGAAAACATAACAAGGAAATGAGGCTAGAAATTCACTCGGATCCTGTTGCGTTCGGCGTTAATAGTTATTCACTTCTTGAGCTGTGCACGTCTAACTGTATAATAATTACACGTATCAATCTAACTATCACTACTCATATCGTATTTCTGTCTTTATATAACCCACAACGAACGGGGGTACGGGGGCAGCGCCCCTGGCAGCGGGGTTCTAGGGGCGGCAGCCCCTAGCGGTGTCCAAGGGGCAGAACCCCTGGCTGGGGTTAATGAAAAATTTTATTTTCATTAACTGTCTTAACACATTTTCCATTAACATTTTAAGTTATTATCTAAGTTGGGCTTAACATCTTATGGGCTTAATTTTGTCCGTCCAACTGTTCTTCTGGGCCCAACTGAGTCTAGGCCCAAGTGGTTTCAGCCCAATACCCAATCAGAGGACTGGCCGAGAAATCTTTGGCAGAGAACTCGTGGCCGAGAACTCCTGCCACCAAAAGCTCAATGTTGACCGAGAACCTCTTGGTGACCGAGAACTCTCGTTGACCGAGAACCCGTTTTGGCCGAAATCACATGTTGGCCGAGAACCCTCAAATCTGGCCGAGGACCCCCAGTTTAGCTCATCTTTCTACCTTACGTTTCCACCTTGCCCAGTATCTTGTTCTATGGTTCAAATTATGAACTTTTAACCTTTTTCATCATCATTCATACCCGTTTTACACCCATTACTATCACTGTTTCAAGATCTATCTATTTTAGGCAAAAAGCTTAGACCTTTATAGGTTTATAACGTTCTAGTTAGATCTAGGGTTTATCTATAAGCCGAATACTATCATAAGTCTATTAAGTTCAATTTAATCATCAAGTTTGCATTTTTATGAAGCATTTAGACCCGATCTACTCTAGGGTTAAGTTTCATAGCAAACCATTCATAAAAACGTAACCTTTAATATTAAAGAACATACCTTCGGACGTTTCTAGGCTACAGATTAGCTTGTTTATGAACTATGATCTTCAATTTAGCTTGTATATAGCTTGTACACCAAAGATCTATCAATAAAAGACTTGATTTGATCTCGGTTCTTCTTCCTCTAGCTCGCGGCCGTATATGGAGGCTTGTGTGTGTGGTTTAAGGTGTAAAGAGAATAAGATGTATATTATGGATGGAAATGGAAAGGATTAGGTTTTAAGGGGTATTTATACTCCCTTAAGCCCATGGACTCAAAGCCCATCTTTCCTTTTTGGTCCATGATTAATTCCCTTTAACTAGCCTAGTTATCCTTTTATTTTTATTATTATTTACCCACTAACTCAATTACTTCACCCGGCGCAACTAATACATTAAATATTATTTTAGAAAATCGGGATGTTACAATATTATTAATAATAATTATTGTTATAATTATTATACTATATTAGTATTATTAAAAATAGTTATTATTGTTATTATTATCTTATATATCCATATATATATATATGTATATATATAACATATTTTTAAAGTCATTATTATCTTTACTATCTTTATCATTAATAATATTATTATAAGCTTTACTATCAATTCATTTTTATAAAAACCGAACTCTTGATTTAAACCCGTCTTGTTTCTTTTTAATATTAGTTTAGTTATTTAAAAGCTCAATAAAATAATATTATTTTAATTTAAATTATTATTTAAGTACGGGTCCCTAATCGTTAACAAATTAACGGTAATCCGATTAACAACCGAACCTTTTTGTCCATTGTTTCAAATGTAATTTCCACTAAAGTTCAAGTTCAAAAATATATGTTATTTATTCGTTTTCCAGTAGGTTTCAAGTCGATTTCGTTCGTTTCGTTCACAAGCTTTCTATATGTCGAACACTTATTAGTTCTCAATTCGCCAATAGAGGTGAGTACTTTCATACCCTGTTTTCCATCTTTCGTTTTGGGGTGACATTTCATACTTATCAAACTAAATGCATTATATACTTAAATCTTAAACCCACAAACGTGATTGTATACTTTACTTAAATAATTGCTCGATTTGGTGTTCTATTCTTATGCTTGTGTGTTTATCGCTTTCGGTTGGTGGAATCTATAAACCGTGAACTATCTGGTGTTCTCTTATAGCACCGTGTCGTTAACGTAAGGCAATTAACGATAACTATAAAATACTAAACTACTTGGCAACCCCTTGTAGCTAGGTGGCGCTAATGTGTTTAGCGATTGTCTATTTATCCAAATCTGGTGCTTTTATCTATTTTTATGTATACAAGTTTTGTGGCTTTTTATTACTATATACCTATTGTAGGCATACTACATGTCTTGACTCACTATAGTCGGCTTATTTTTGCATCTCTCATGTCTTGACTCACTAAGTCGAAGTCCTATTTCTTCCGTATATCGCTTTGTCACATCTTCTTCAACAGGTGCCTGGTTGGCACGTGTTTTACCACAGCGTCCAGTAAGACCTCTTCGTGCTCGCCCCTTTTGTAGCAGTCATCTATTTTATCTCTAAGGAAACACAAACGTTATCACTCTAGGAATTATTTAGCACATGATTCGAAAGGCAAGTAGTTAATGACAGTGGCCAAGTGTTATTAACTATTTGCATTACTCCTCAATTTCACATACTTCCATTTATGACTTCACTTGTGCTAGTTTCTCCTTTTAAACAGTTAATTAATCAAACAATCAATTAATCCTATCCCTACATACAGATATTCTTCCTTTAACAATTAAGCTATCATCCTTACACATTATTTAACCATATACTTTACCTTTACTAGGCTTGCTTGAGTGACACATGGCTATCTTGAACTTGCATGTTCTTTCTTTTCTTACTTGAATCCCATTCTCTGTTCGAGTTTAAGCATGTAGGATTCTTAAATCTCTCGAACTTTACTCTGATATCAACTTGTAAGGCCCCATTACCGCTGCCCTACTTTGGACGTTGGATTTACTCATAAACACAGTTCTAAATATCAGAGTTAATTAAAACTTTACGCGGGATATAAAACTTTCATTAAACCTTCATAACATTTCATGACTTTCCTTAAACCAACATCTTGTCTTCCATTTTATAAAAACATTAAACATAAAAACATTATAAGTCTACAGATGCCAGCCTCTTATTCTTCTACCATGTATCCCGCTCAAGCTAGTTGTATCATTCTACTCACCTGCGTGCATACTAAAAGTCAGCTACGCTGAGTGAGTTATAGTTAATCATACAACATACAACATACACATACTTACATACTTTCATTCATACTTTCATATTTCAGTTTCATACTTACTTAACTTCATATCTTACGTTATAAAGAGCATTACGCCCTACTTCCTCGAGTTTATTAGGGCTCGGTTCCCTCTTTCCTCGAGTATTATTAGGGCCCGGTTCCCTCCTTCCTCGAGTATTATTAGGGCGCGGTTCCCTCTTTCCTCGAATATTAGTAGGGTTCGGTTCCCTAGTTCTCAAATATTACTAGGGTTCGATTCCCTCTTTCCTTGAGTATTATTTGGGCTCGGTTCCCTTTTCCTACCATACAACCATACCTTTCCTCGAATATTATTAGGGTTCGGTTCCCTCTTCGTTACCATACAACCATACCTTTCCTCGAATATTATTAGGGTTCGGTTCCCTCTCATTACCATACAACCATACCTCATTTCACATTCCTTCATATACATCATACATATCACGTGTGTACACATATATATCTACACTTACCAGTCGCTATGAATCCGGGTCTCAATGTAAACGAACTTGAGTGTAAGCGAACTTACTGACCAGCGAACTTATATATTTAAACAAACTTATTGATAAGCGAACTTAGATATATAAGCGAACGTATTTCTAAGCGAACTTAAATATATAAGCGAACCTATTGCTAAGCGAACTTAAATATATAGCGAACATTCTGATAAGAGGTGGCGAACTTATCAAGCGAATTTATGGTGGCGAACTTGTAGCAACGAACTTGTTTGCATGCGAACTTGCAGCAACGGCTACAGGTTCGTTCTTAATCCCCATAATCATCTTCGTTTTTACGTGCAACCCTTCGATACGATATTAACCAAACCCGTGAGCATTTCCATGGTTATTTTCGGGTAAGACTCGGCCCGGAAAAGCATAAAGGTTGGACCTTTAGGCTTAAAATGTTCAATACTAGATCTAAGGTTTATTTTAAACGAGCCGTTCATAATCAAGAGTTCCTTAAGTCCATTTTAATCCTCATGTTTGCAACTTTATGGTATAACTATACACGATTTACTATCCTACTAAGTTTCATGCAAACCCGAATTCATTTACCCGTCCTTTTCACAAACCGAACGCTACTCGTTTTACCCGAAACAAACCAACTAACCCATTTATTAAAGTTCATTACTTTATCAATAATCATGATCCGATCTATCATCTTACAAATTTTCATGTAAATCCATTGATGAAAAGTAAACTCCTTTTAACAAAAACATACCTTTGAGGTTTTTGTCTTAAATCACTCGAGAGGCCCAAAACCATATCAAACGAACTCCGATTTGAGTGATTCAAGCGGCCATGGAACCTTCTTGTCCCAGTCTACAAACCCATCAGCTCTTCTTTGCCGGAAACCGCCGCTACAGTTGCCGGAACAGCTGAACAGTTTCCGGAATCTTCACTTTTGAGTTGCTATGGTTTTGCTGATAAACACCGGACTTCCCAACCTCTGATCGAAAATCTAATAAGTGGAAGTCTTCATTTATATACCATGAACACTCAGTTAAAATTTAATACCGATCTGACGGCTAGATCTCCAGGAATCTTTGTGTCTTTGTGGGTGGTTTTCTCAAAAACGGGAATTGGGTTAAGTGTGTTTTGATGGTGTAGGCTATGGTGTGAAGATGTATGAAAATGGAAAGGATTAGGGTTTTAAGGGGTATTTATACTCCTTTAAGCCCATGGACCTTAGGCCCATATTTCCTTTTTGGTTCATAATTAATTCCATCTAATTAGCCTACTTATTCTTCCATCTTTATTATTTTATTTCTCTACTAGCTTAAGTAAACTTTTCCACCTTAAATAAATAATATATTAAATATTATTCTTAGAAATTTCGGGATGTTACAACTCTACCCACCTTATAAGAGGTTTCTTCCTTGAAACCTGCTTAGTCCTTGTAAAAAGGAACACTTCATGTATTCACATCCTTTCTTTAGCTTCCTGACTTACCTGTTTATCCTTTGTCATACAATCAACGAGTGATGTTAATCAGTTTAGTTTTTTTAAGTAGCTTGTCCATGAAGTCATCTATGATACACTTCCTTTTCCAGACTTTGCAAGTGCATATTACTTCCACAAGTATGGTCTCCTTTCTTGTCCTTTAAATTAGCACTGAATGACCATTCCGTCCAACTACAACCTTTAGCAAATATACTGCTTTGCAATACGTTCAAAACATATTAATTTCAAAACGGAAACATTTTCAGTTTCTCCCTAAGGGTTACTTTTTAAAATTCCTTTGTCTATTCCTTTAGAGAGAACACTTCTTGCAATTCTTGAGCGCATCCATTGCATAACTTGTCGGAGAACTCCTTAAGTCACCACTGATACCTTATTTCATTCTCAGCTCTGCATCAACATGTAAGGTTCATGTGTTATAGCTGTCCAAGGTAGCTTGATCATGAAGTCCATGATGATACATCTCCCTCTTTCTTGACTAATCAAGCATCACGTTGTCCTATGAATCCATTGTGTTCGCCGTTGCATATCAGGATGCCTGTTCTATCATAACCAATTACCTTAACCGACTTCCTTTCCGGTATGTCTTTACCTTCTTTTATAATACCATTCTATCCTTTCCGTTCTAGAGGACTTCCTTTCCATGATCACATGATCAATTACTCACTAATCATTTGTGTCAAGACTCAATAAGTCTAAACCATATATACGCTTTCCTTGCATGACTTTCCACCTTTTGTCCTTGGTTCCTAGCATTTCTTGCAGTGTGACTTTCGGCTCCACATTCGTAACACTTGTGGTTGTTCTTATCCGTGTTGGCAAAGTATCATGTCTATCCACAACTGTCAGATACCATGGACTCATCTTCATTTGACTTATACTAAAGTGTTTCACTTCTATTAGTATATGCCTTCATTATAGCCGACATCTAGACTTATGACCTTCATCTAGAATTTGGCCTCGAAGATATCCATGACGTGGAATCCTCAGGCGACCAAATTTGATCTTCACATCATAAGTATTATCTTTCAAATCTCTATGTAACCCGATAATTCATTCCTTTCCTTCTTCATCTTGCTCTCATTCTTAATAATTTTTATTGCATCTCGCAGATCTCGCTCATGAAATCCGAAGTGCTAACTAATTTATACAACTTAATCGTTGTGATAGCCTCTTCAACTTTACGACTAAGCGCGTCAGCGACCTCATTAGCCTCACCAGGATAATACTTGATTTCAGAATCACAATTCTTTTATCAGCCTTACCCATCTTCTTTTCTTATATTCTGTTCCTCAGCTTGAAGAGATATCCAAACTCTTATGACATGTATTAGTGGTACACCTTGAAAACCTAGCAAACAATTACTCTTTTTCTAGCGTCTCCAACACTTCTCTCAAGTGTTCAGCATGATCCGACTTATCCCTTGAATATTTCAAGATTATCATCAACAAAAGCAAATGTCATATTTGTCCAAGATCGGATGACACGCCCTATTCATCATAAGCATATATGTTGCTGGAGCATTCTTCAATCCACACGATATCATGAGAAATTCTTAGTGTTCATATTGTGTCGGAAACGTTGTCTTAGGGATGTCTGCATCTTTCACTTTCAACTGTCAATAGCCTGCTCTGAGGTCTATTTGCGAGGACCAACTCGCACCGTGAATTCGATCAAACAAATCATCAATCTGTGGCAACGAATATCTATCCTTCACAGTAAGCTTGTTCAACTAGTAGAAATCTATACACATTCTCATACCTCCGTCCTTTTCCTTCACGAACATCACTGGTACACCCCGTAGGGAAATTCTTGGCACAAAACACCTTCGTCGAGGAGGTCTTGCAGTTGGGACATTAATTCTTTCATCTTGGACGGCGCCAAGAGGTAAGGTGCTTTCACGACGGGTTGTGCTCCTGGTATTAACTCTATCCGGAATTCTACCTTTCGCTCCAGTGGTAACCCCGGAAGGTCCTCTGGGAACACTTCTGGTTCGTTACACACTACAAAAACCATCTTTCATTTCTTTCGTGTTGGCCGTAGCTTTGACAACATACGTCAGGTAGACACTGCACCCTCGCCTTGACAAACCTTCAGCATTTATCATCGGAATGACGTTAAGCCTTGAAATTTCCTTAATACCATAAACCATCAATGTACCGCCATCCAAAGAATTAAACCTTATCAACTTACTCTTAAATTTTATACAAGCTTTAAACTCAAACGTCAAATCCATTACCAAACGAGATCGAACTCTCCTAAGGTCAATCTTAAAGAGTAGCAAGGAACTCACGTCCCTCTAGTTCTACCTTACGATTCTTAACCATTCTCATACTTTAACGAAAGTATCGCTAGTGGTCTCTTCCAAAGAGTCTCAAGTACACAACTACATTCTTCTTAGCGTCTTCTTTCATATTCGCTACACTATGTAGCCTCATCCTTTCATTGCATTTTAATTTGGATACCTTGACATTTACCCGTCCTTCTCGATCATCTCTGGTTTATCATCATTCGCTTCGTTACTCACGATCCCATCAATTTCCCTTATGGAGTTAACTATTGCAGGCATACTACATGTCTTGACTCACTCTAGTCGGCTTATTTCTGCATCTCTCATGTTGCTTCAGTTGGACTTCCCAGTTCGGGCTGCATTTGATGCTTCAGCGAACTCTGTTGGCATTGTAGTGCAAACCAATTTAGCAACATCATTAATATTTGACTAAAAGCTCCCAGGGTGATCCTTCTTCATTACTTCCTAAATTCGAAGTCCTATTTCTTCCGTATATCGCGTTGTCACATCTTCTTCAACAGGTGCCTGGTTGGCATGTTTTTTACCACAGTGTTCAGTAAGACCTCTTCGCGCTCGCCCCTTTTGTAGCAGTCCTCTATTTTATCTCTAAGGAAACACAAACGTTATCACTCTAGGAATTATTTAGCACATGATTCGAAAGGCAAGTAGTTAATGACATTGGCCAAGTGTAATTAACTATTTGCATTACTCCTCAGGTTCCACATACTTCCCTTTATGACTTCAGTTGTGCTAGTTTCTACTTTTAACCAGTTAATCAATCAAACAATCAATTAATCCTATCCCTACATACACATATTCTTCCTTTAACAATTAAGCTATCATCCTTACACATTATTTAACCATATAATTTAACTTTACTAATCTTGCTTGAGTGACACATGACTATCTTGAACTGGCATCTTCTTTCTTTTCTTACGTGAATCCCATTCTCTGTTCGAGTTTAAGCATGTAGGATGCTTAAATCTCTCGAACTTTGCTCTGATACTGTTGGGCCTAGTTTTGTGGATTGAGCTTGTTTGTACTTAGTTCTAGCTATTGGGCTTTGGTTTTATGGGTGCATATATAAACCGAGAACACTCATGTGTTCTAGGTGGGCTTTTGGTGTTTGGGCTGGCCTATTGGTTGTTTTCCTATTTATATAGATGTAATGTATAGGGTTAAAGGTTGTTCATTCTTATTATTATCAAGTATTGTAAGTGCTTAAGCACCCGACTTATTCAAAAATATACGTGTGTTTTGAAGCAATCCCGCGTTAGTTTTACTGTTCTTATTCGTGTTCTTGAATCATCGAGTGTTGGTATTCCGCACCAATACTCGTGAAGTTGATATCATATTGTAGAGATCCAGATTCGGGATTTACAATTGGTATCAGAGCCTTTGACGATTTCAGGTTCGTTATTGTGATATCAACGGATTCAAGATATCAAGATTTTGGTGAATATTTCCGGTGAGGCAGTGTTCGGAGAAGAAAGATCAGTCTATTTTTGGATAAAGACTTGGTTTGACTTAAAAATTAAATCAAATCCCACAATAGTTGGAAAGTTGTTACAATTCAGTCGAAGTTTTCTCAGGATTTCAGCTTACATAGTTCTCGGCAACATTGTGTTCTCGGCAATATTATGTTCTCGGCCTACATAGTTTTCGACAAGACAGTGTTCTCGGAAAATTAGTGATTTCGGTTAACTAATTTGGTCAACAAACTCAGTTCTCAGTCAAGGGTGGTTTTTGGTCAAGGAATTAGTAAACAAGAGTGGTTCCCGGTCAATCCTGGTCAACCAACTGAGTTCTTGGTTAAAGGTTGGATCAATATTTAGTTCTCGGTTGACTCTGGGTTCTCGATCAACGTGTCTCAGTGTATTCAACCCAGACTGTTGGTTTGGGCTTGTCTTATTGGACTTAAATTTTAATTGGACCTAAAATAAATCAGTAACAGATTTGAAATGGCCCAGTTAACCAATGGCAAAAACTCCATCAATTCGTCACTTCACCAAGAACTTGACTCCATTATGGGCACTGCCACTCGTATACCACGTTTGTTATCCCACGAGGGTTTCAGTGAGTGGAAATTCCGTTTCGAACATTATGCCAAAATGAAAGATTCAAAGATTTGGAAAAGTATTGTAAGGGGACCTCAAAGGATTACTTAAAGGGCTGGTTCAACTGAGGTTCTTGTGAAACCGGTTGCTCAATACGATGATGATGACTTTGCAAAAGTTGAAGAAGATGAGAAAGCTTTATCAACTCTAACTATGGCACTTTCACCCGAGATTGCTCTCCAGTTTAGAGAGCTCCAATCAACAAAGGAGTTGTGGGCCGCGCTGATAAAAGTTTATGAGGGTAATGAGGATATGAAGAGAAGTCGCCAAGATTTTTTGCGACAAAAGTTTAATATGTTTAATCATGTTCTGGGAGAGACATTGGAATCTCAACTTCAGAGGTTTATATCCCTCGTAACTGAAATGAGAACTGCTGGGATTTTTCTGCAAACCTCAGAAATTAACAACACGCTAGTGAACTCTCTGCCGAAAAATTGGGATATGAATGTTGCAGTTATCAAAAAGACCAAAGATCTCAATAGAATGAGCATGACTGAAATGATTGCCACCATTAAAGCATGCGATATGGATGATAAACAACGGGCAATAAATCATGCGAGTTCTTATAGTGCTGCTGGTTATAATGTTGCTTCTAATATTGCCCTCATGTCTCAAGATAGCTTCTCACTGTTCAAACCTACTCAACAACCACCACAGGGAAACTTTCAGAAGTTTTCGTCCACCCTTGGTCAATCGTCATCATCACTTTCACCTAATCTAGCTCCAGTTTTTTTCACCAAATCTGCTTAGTCTACAAATGATTTTGTCAAGACCACTTCTAGTCCAAACCCAGTCAGAATCCCTCTATACCTAAGGAAACTCAAGAGAATATCGCTCTAATGGCGGGTTTTATGAATTGCTACCACGCTTTTCTGGCCGGAGACTTGGTTCAACCGGTGGTTACTGCTGAACTAGATCAAATTCATCCTGATGATATTGAAGAAATGGACATCTCGTGGAAAATGCCATGGCAGTTTTCCGTGCAAAGAAGTTTACAAAGAGGACGGGTAGAAATAACTGGAACATGCCAACTAATCAAAAGGTGGGTTTTAACAAAGAAACTCTCAGGTGCTACAATTGTCATGAGCCGGGTCATTTTGCTCGTGAATGTACTAATCCAGCTAAGGATGAGAATACGAAAAGGGCTTTAGTTCCAATTGGGAAAGCTCGGGGTGAAGCTGGAGGTAGTTCAGGTAATGGTGAAAGAGGTATGGTTGCTCAAACGTTCTCATGTGAAGGTCAGATGGCTGCGCTGAACATTGGAAGTCAAACTACTAATTTCGCAACAGTTGAGGAATCTGAAGAGGAAAACACTGCAGAGGAGAAGGTTAAAGAGCTCCAATTTGCATACATGGCGTTCACTTCTCCGGATTCATCTGAGGTACGTTTTCAACCATGTTCTTTAAATTGTGGTGAGAAAATTGAGATGTATCAACTTCATAATGATAGTCTAATTAGATATATGGAAAGAATAAAATCAGAGAGTTTTAAACTTAAGAAAAATGAAAAAGGGTTTTTAGACAAAATTGAATCTCTCAACAAAGACATTAAGAAACTTAAGTCTGATTTTAGTATTAAGAGTTGTCACTATCTTGATGCTAAACAAGAAATCGCTGAGTTGACTGCTAAACTGGAAACCGCCAAATCTGAAATTTTAAATTTGACTAGCAAGTTTGAAAAGGCTGAACTTGATTTTAAGAAATTCGATAGTTCCGGTAAATTTGTCAACTCAATGATTGAAAATCAACTGTGGTGGAAAGAAAATGAACGTGAGGGGATAGGATTCAGTCAAGTTCCCCCACCATGCAACCAAAATTATATCCCCACTCCTGTTACTAAAGAACAGGAAGAAAAGATAAAGGACATGAAATATGGTAAACAAGATAAGGGTGATGGGACCGGCTCTGCGAATAGTGGTCCATATACCTCAAGTATGAACGATTCTAATGTGTCTACTTCATGTGCAAAAAAAG
The DNA here is from genome assembly GCF_021521415.1 of Bidens hawaiensis. Lineage (NCBI taxonomy): Eukaryota > Viridiplantae > Streptophyta > Magnoliopsida > Asterales > Asteraceae > Bidens > Bidens hawaiensis. The sequence goes on along the minus strand of NW_027495212.1, from coordinate 46,567 downwards.
TAATTGTGAAGGAGTGGACTGATGAGGATGACGACCCTAGCTTTGATTTTGATAATAATTTTATTTCCAATGTTTCTTTAGAACTTCCTGTTTTGAATTCTGTTATTCCGACTGTTTGTGTGGGCTCTGTTTTAAAGAGCAAGGATACTTGTGTGATTGATTCGGTTGAAACCTCAAATTCTAATAATGTGATTTCTAATAAAAACAAAATTTCAAAAAATTCAAAAACATCAGGAAAATATGTTGCACCTAAGTTTGTCAAGGAGGGATGCTCTAATGACAAACAAGGTGATAAGTTCAAAAGGGAAAATGTGAATTCTCGCAAATCTAAACAGACTTGTCCACACAACCAGTCCAGACAAGGAGCTGACCAGAGTAAATTTTTCATTAAACGTCAGACATATTTTAATTGTGGCACTCCTTGTCATATTGCCAGAAACTGTCCACATCGTCTGTACATTCCATACTACGGATTTTATCAAAGGAATATGCCATATGTGCCACATAATGCATATAGGCAAAGGTTTAGACATTATTTAGCTAGTTCCTTTGACGATGATTGGAATCAAAACAAATATGGCAGGTTTCGTCCTCATCAGGCCAAACCCAACATGATCAAAAGAAGGGTTAGTAAGGGTGTTTCAAGTTCAAAATCTCATATAAACACTAACACTAGACCTAAACAGGAGAAGAATACGGTTTCATCTAATCATTCTACGTCTAAAACACCGGAGATCATGACAACCATTCGTACTTATAACTCCAAATCTTACAGACATAAATGGTTGCCTAAGTCTCCGGCAAAAGCATCAAGTCACTCTATTTTTGATGATCAAAAGGATATGTCATGGCAGTCAGTGTCGACCATAGATGAGTCAGGGTCACCCAGTGTAAGCATGGACTGGGTACCAAAATCTAATTAATCCCGCACTTCGTGCAGGGACAGCTATGGAGGAATATCATCAGACCTTGGTATGTTGATAGTGGCTGTTCCAGGCACATGACAGGGGACATCACCCAGCTACACGACATTCATACTTTTAATGGTGGGTATGTGTCCTTTGCGGGAGGAGAGAAAGGAAAAATCACTCAAAAGGGTACTGTAAGTAACGGTGTGTTGAAGTTTGAAAATGTTAATTTTGTTCCAGAATTGAAGCACAGTATTTTAAGCGTGTCGCAAATTTGTGACAAAGATTTTTCAACTCATTTTACTAAAAAGGAGTGTTTGATTCTGAAACCTGGTATAATCATACCAGAAGAATGGATTCTTGTTCGATCACAACGAAAAGATAATGCTTATGTGATCGACATGAACCAAAATGTTCTGGACGAAATAACATGCTTGTTTTCAAAAGTGTCAGAACATAATGCGATGCTTTGGCATCGTCGGCTTGGTCATGCTAATATTAAAAATCTAAATCGTCTTGCTAAAAACAATTTAGTGCGTGGTTTACCAATCAAAGATTTTGTGACTGTTGAAAAATGTGTGGCTTGCGCTTTGGGAAAACATCATCGAAAATCTCATAAGCCTAAGTTAATTAATACCATCTCGTCGGTCTTTCAGTTACTTCATATGGACCTCTTTGGGCCGGTTCATGTTTTAAGCTTGTCTCGTAGTTCTTATTGTCTCGTTATTACTGATGATTACTCACGTTTTACATGGGTGTTTTTCTTTTCAAATAAGAGCGAAACTGCAGATCTGATCAAGAAGTTTGTGATATTGATGGAGAATCAACTGAATCTAAAGCTGAAAGGAATCAGGTGTGACAATGGAACGGAATTCAAGAATGCAGTTCTAAATCATGTTTCTCAGAAAAGCGGGTGCTTCGTCAGTACAGCGCTCCAAGGACACCGCAATAAAATGGTGTCGCTGAAAGAAGAAACCGAACCCTGATCGAGGCAGCGAGAACGATGTTATATGACTCCAAACTGCCACTATTTTTCTGGGCCGAAGCCATCAATACGGCCTGTTATGTTCAGAACTGGGTAATAATCAATAAGTCTAAGATGAAAACTCCGTATGAGATCGTTTATGGTCATCAACCCACTATCACACATTTCAGAGACTTCGGGTGTCCGGCACGCTGCTAAATCTAGAAACCACTCCGAAGTTTGGAGCTGCAGCAGATGAGTGTTACTTCGTTGGAATTGCGGGAAATACAGCTTACAGGGTTTACAACAAGTCCAATAAACAGATTATAGAATCCTATGAAGTTCATTGGTTAGAAGAAAATGAGACTGATGCCCGTGTTGGTCCTGATTGGTTATTCGACTACAATGAATTCTTCAAGCCTTTTAATGTGTTTCCAGTCATTATCACAGACACTCAAGGTGGTTCCACAGTGGAGATTACTCAAGACAGTTCTCAATCACTGTCCCATATTTCTCTGTCACTGGATGATCAGGTTACTGAGATGACTAGTGCTTCGACCACAACCGATAATCAACCTATCCAATCTTCAGAGACCGAAAATTCACAACCAATCTCGTCAGAGAATACTGCAAATGTTGAGGGGGAGAGTTCCGTTCGTTAGATATTCAGGAGCACATTATTTTCCGACGCCATTCCAGATGAATACGTTGCCGGCACCTCGTACTCTCACAGTACAGCAACGTCTGGATGGAAAAACCCCCTCACTGATTCTGGGGAGAACGTAACAAATCTTCAACCTAACAGTGATGTTTCTGATCAGCTAATTCCGTCAAGAATCCAAAAGAATCATCCGATTAAAAACATCATAGGTCCCAATGAAGCAGGTGTGTACACCAGAAGTCAGACCGGACATATAAACAGTTGTATGTTTTCCTGTTTCATATCTCAAATCGAGCCAAAGAATGTTGAAATGGCACTTCAAGAACCTAGTTGGGTTGACGCCATGCATGAAGAACTGAATCAATTTGATAAGTTGAAGGTATGGAGATTGGTTAAACTGCCAGAAGGAAAGAAAGCTCTTGATACAAGATGGGTGTTTAGGATGACACTGGGGTTATTGTTCGTAATAAGGCACGACTGGTAGTTCACGGGTTTCGCCAGGTAGAAGGGTTAGATTACACAGAAGCCTATGCTCCAGTGGCTAGACTTGAGGCTATTAGAATTTTTCTGGCATATGCGTCGTACATGGGTTTCACAGTATATCAGATGGATGTTAAAACCACGTTTTTGTACAGGGAGGTCAAAGAAGAAATATATGTTGATCAGCCACCGGGTTTCGTAGACTCTAAGAAGCCAAATCATGTTTACAAGTTAGACAAGGCTCTGTACGGGTTACATCAGGCTCCACGGGCGTGGTATGCTACACTGACCGCGCACTAACTTGACCACGGCTACAAACAGGGAACGATTGATCAAACCTTGTTCCGGAAAACAGTCAGAAAGGATTTGATTCTGGTCCAAATTTATGTTGATGACATCATCTTCGGTTCCACCAGTTCTGACTTGTGCAAAGAATTTGAAGGCGTTATGAAGAAAAGATTTGAGATGAGCTCGTTGGGTGAAATGACAACATTCCTGGGGTTACAGGTTCGACAAAGTCCAACGGGAATTCTGCTACATCAAGGAAAGTATGTTGAAGATATGCTGGCTAAGTTTGAACTTCAAGATTCAAGGAGTGTTAATACTCCAATGGCAGAAAGACCACTATTGTCGTCTGATCCTGAAGGGAGACCCGTAGATCAAACATACTTGTTGGTGCATAAATGTCAGTAGTTTATAGTCTAGTGTCTGTAATCGAGTCTGTAATGTTATTTATGTTTTTGTATAAGCGAAGTTGTCAACAAGTTCGCCTAGGCGAACTTGTTGAACAAGCGAAGTTATGGACAACTTCGCCTGAACATATCAGGCGAAGTTGTCGTGTATTTATATTGATAGGTTACGGCTGGTTTAGGTTAATCAGTTGGTTGTTCAGGTTAGTCGTTTGAGTCGATCGAGTTGAACGTGTGTTTTGTAACAGTGATATTTACATCACGTGAGTTCGGTTATAATATATAACGTGTTTCGTATATTCGTGTGTTTGTGTTCTATACTCGTAACGATCTACGCAGGGATTCCGCACCTGAGTAGACCGCGATATCTCGTGCGATCCGTCCAGGGAACCTACAATTGGTATCAGAGCTTTTGCTCGATTGTGAGGTTCGGGATATTCACGCGGGTATAGATTTCGTCCCGTTTCGACTATTCGCGGGACGTGTTTTCGTGTTTCTAAGTCAATATTACCTACTACCACAGTATTCAAGCCTTTGCACCATCAAAAACCTTGTTAAATCCAGATTCCAGATCTTCAAAAACGTCCGTGTTCATCAGGCGAAGTTGCCGTCACTGTACGTAGGGTTTCGGCGAAGATATAAGGTTAAGCGAAGTTATCTACAACTTCGCCTACCTTCTCAAGTTCGCCTGTATCAGCGAAGTTATCTACAACTTCGCCTCATTCCTAAGTACGCTTACCTTAAGCGAAGTTAAAAATCAGCGAAGTTAATCAGCAGAGTTATCAGCGAAGTTCTTCAGCGAAGTTCTCTACAACTTCGCCTACTTCAAGCGAAGTTATCCGTAACTTCGCCTACAGTACTTTAGTGAAAAAAAATAAAAAAAAATAAAATAAAAAATAAAAAATTTTTACTTTTCAGGTTTCTTACTTTTCGGAAAAGATGTCGTCGATCAACATCTCTGAGTTAGTGAAGATGGAAGTTGAAGCTGGGTCGGCTACCAAGGCCCCAAGATTGCTGAAGGGAACCGATTTCGTTGCATGGAAGGATCGGTTCATACAGTACGTCAAATACCAGGATGCGAAGATGTGGGTATGCATCCAGGATGGTTATATTCCACCAATTATGGAGTATGAAGGTCGTGACCAAATCAAGAAGTATAGTAAAATGGAAGAAGAAGAGAAGAAGATGTATGAGGCTGAGAGCAAGGCTCATGCTGCTATTACCATGGCTCTTCCACAGGAGATCCTTCATACTTTTAGGAAGTACACTTCAGCAAGGGAGCTTTGGGAAGCCCTTGAGAGCAGATTTGAAGGAAATGTAGGAATCCGGGCTTCAAAAATAAAACTGCTCAAGACCCAGTTCTCAGTCTTCAAGTATTTGAAGAATGAATCATTAGATGATATCATCACTCGATTTTATCATCTGATGACTGAATTGAGCAACTATTCCATTTCCTACCGAGAAGAAGAAATAGTTGAGAAGCTTCTGGATGCTCTCCCACCAAAATGGGAGATGTACACTGTGCTGATGAGGGAAGACAAGGACTTTCCCACTTATGATCTCGAAACGACAGTCAACAAGCTCAGGACCTTTGAGCTTAACATGGTAAGAAAGGAGACATCTATGGATCAGGTTCAAGATCCAAGTATGTATGGAGCTAAAGTCAACACTAGCTCAGGCTCAAAGACTGAATCGGCTGCTTACTACTCGAAGGGAGAGTCGGGCCCCAACTCATCACATGAGGGGCATGTGTCAGTTAACACAAATGGGGATGTTTGCTATGTAGCAGCTGAATCTAGTGGTTCTCAACCCCAGGCAAGCAAGAGTAGTTGCTCTTCAAGTGCTCCCAGCAACAACTACTCCAAGATGCCTATGAGTGTCAAGTCTGCTGAAGAGCAGTTTGGCCTCTATGCTTCTTTCATTGCTTCCTATGAGAACTATATTCAAGGGAAGATTGTTGATCCAGCTATGTTGGATGAAGATTACGATCAGATTGATGCTGACGATATGGAAGAAATGGATCTACAATGGCAGATGGCCATGATTGTAAGGAGGGTGAAGAGGTTTATGAATAAGACCGGTAGAAAGTTTGTCGGAGGACGACCAGGGTTCGACAAGTCAAAGGTAAGGTGCTACAATTGTCAACAAAACGGTCACTTCGCAAAAGAATGTAGGAATGAGCGTGTAGAACGAAGTCAAGGAAAGTCTACACAGCATAATGAGGGAAGAAGAGATTACAGTGCCATGATTTCCAAAGGAGATGGTGAATACAACTGGACCCTGCTTTCTAAAGAAACTTTTGAGCAGGCAAATTTGGCAAAGGTTGAAACTGAAGAAAGTGAGAGGGCTACCAAAGAAGAAAAAGCTCTTATGGCAAATGACAATGACCAGCTCTCCGAGGTATGTTCTAAACCTATATGTTCAAAATGTGAGAACTTGTCTGAGCAACTAGCAACCATAACTGATCAGTATGTTAGGTTGGATGCTGAATTTAAAACCTTAAAAGAAGATCATCACTTTATTAAATCAAGAGAAAATAACTATAAAATTAAAATAAAAGCTTGTGAAAAAGATGTTAAAAGTTTAAAAACTAAACTTGCTGAAAAAATTGAAGTGATTGATTTAAGTTATGAGGTTTTGGAAGAAAAGACCAAACTAATTGCTGAGAGAGAAAAACAGATTGCTGATCACCAGGTGAAAGTGGTGGAACTGAATCGAAAACTGGAGCAGTTCAGAAATTCTTCTGCTATTCTTGATCACCTTGTTAGTGATCAAGGTTCCTCTGCTAAGAGAGGGGGAATCGGTTATCATGAGGTTCCACCACAGTACAATCACAATTACACTTTTAACCCTAGTGTTCAGAAATCTGTTGACTTTGAGGTTGCTCAGACAGTGCCAATTAAAGTAACCATTAAAGAACCAAATGTTAGTAGAGGCGAAACAAGTTCGCCTGTTTCAAGTGTTGAAATTTCTGATCAGAGTCCTGTCTCGTCAGATTTGGATAAGTCATCCGAGTCTGGTAAGGTAAAAGAGGAGGTTGTGTTACCCAAGAGTGGAGAAAAAGATAAAATGAATAAAAAGAGTACTCCACTAAACCCGTACGTCCCACCATATGTGAGACGAACGGCCGGTAATATAGCCTCGACATCTAAAACACCGGTTGATAAAAAAGTTGAGCATAGGTGTTGTTTTAGATGTAATCAATTAGGACATCTTGTTGCAAATTGCCCTCTGAAGTAGCGATTCAGAGGTGTAAGGCCTACTAAAGCTGAGAATAAACCTAATGATAATTATCATACTGCTAAATATGAAAACTGTTCAAAATTCAAAAATGTGAATAATTCAGGTTTTCATAGAAACAAATCTCAGTTTTACACTACTAATAACCAAACCACAAGCTATAATACTTTCAATTCTAAAAGGTTTGGAAGGCCTTACAATCAATCTTCAATAAGATATCCTAATGGGACTTACAGGAGTTATCGAGATACTAACTTTGGAAAGCCAAAGTTTGGGATGTATAGATCCAAGACCAATTGGTCTTGGGTCCCTAAATTCTAATCTTTTGCTTTTTTGTGCAGGAACAGTTGAACAGGGCTGCCAATAATCTTTGGGTTGTGGATAGCGGCTGTTCCCGGCACATGACAGGTAACAAATATTTGTTACACGATTTGAAACCTGTTCATGGAGGGAGAGTAAGTTTTGCCGGAGAAAGTGGAGGCAATATTACTGGAAAGGGAACGGTGTCGAACGGAAAGATGACGTTGGAGAATGTCAACTTTGTAGAAGAATTGAAATACAATCTGCTAAGTGTGTCGCAGATTTGTGATAAGGAGTACACCGTTCATTTTACAAAGAACAAGGCGATTGTGTTGAAACCAGGTTTTCAGATACCTGAGGAGTGGATTTTAATGAAGGCTCCACGTGAAAGAAATACGTACACTATGGATATGAGATCAACTGAAATGGCCACGGCAGATTCATGCCTTATGACAAAAGCGAGTGAAACAGAGTCCGAATTGTGGCATAGGAGAATGGGGCACATTCATCTTCGGAAGATGAACCACATTGTCAAGAATGGGCTTGTGCTGGGCGTTCCCTTGAAAAATTTCAATTTTGAAGATAAATGTATAGCATGCAAGAAGGGAAAGTAGCACAAGAAATCCCATCTCACCAAGAAAGTAAATTCAATTGCCAGTACTCTAGAATTGCTTCACATGGATCTCTTCGGACCCGTGTATGCAAAAAGTCTAGGAGGTACTTCATACTACTTGGTGATCACTGATGACTACTCACGATACTCGTGGGTGTTGGTGCATGTTTTGTAACAGATGATCTTTCGTGTTTGTTAGAATTGAGAGCAACGGTCAAAGGGGAGACTGTTGGTGCATTTTGTGACCGTCGCTATGCAATTCTGACCAGCGGAACGCCACAGGCGAAGTTAGAACAACTTCGCCTTAGGCGAAGTTGTTACAACTTCGCCAACGGTGAAGTTGTAACAACTTCTGCCTTAGGCGAAGTTATCACAACTTCGCCTTAGGCGAAGTTAGCACTACTTCGCCTACTGAAGCCCAGGCCCGTGAATGTTTTGTCTATATATAGTTGTGTCTTGTTTAGTTTTATATATCTAGAAATCAGTGTGTGTTTGAGCAGCTTGTTTATTGAGAGAGAGTAAGAGACTAGAGTCGTGTGAGACGACCCGAGGTAGAGCTCACCTCGGGTCAGTCGTGTTTTCTGTTTTTGTTACGGTATGTAACGTGATTATTTTATATATGAATCTGCAGATTTGTTTATCCCGTTCTAGTATTTGTTTGTGTATTTGATCGTGTACGTGTTTGTGTTATTCGTCTGTACACCATAAACGAGTCTAGGAGGATTCCGCACTCCTAGACCTCGTGCGGATCTCGTATCGATCGGCGACGCCCCAGGGGAACCTACAGTGGGTATATTTCCTGAAATCAAAAGATGAAACGGCTCAGATGGTGAAGAATTTGATTACCAAAGTTGAGAACGTTATGGATAAAAGGGTTAAGTTCATCAGAAGTGACAATGGAACAGAGTTCAAGAATTTTGAGATGGAGATCTTCTGTCTTCAGAGAGGGATTGAACACCAATACAACGCTCCTTATACACCGCAACCGAATGGAGTGGCTGAAAGGAAGAACCGAACGTTAATTGAAGGAGCCAGAACTATGCTGGCTGATTCAAAGCTTCCTGTGGTGTTGTGGGCTGAAGCTGTTGCTACAGCCTGTTATGTTTTGAATAGGGTCTTAACTGTTAAAAGACTGGGTAAGACATGTTATGAGCTTATGCATGGAAGAAAGCCCAACTTGAGTGGTCTAGAACCATTCGGGTCCCCTTGTTCGATTTTGAAGACAAATTCTAAATTTGGTGAAGTAGCCGATGAAGGAATCTTAGTCGGTTATGTTGTTGGGACTCCCAACAGACGTGTCTTCAATACATCGACAAGCAAGATTGAGGTGGTGTGTAACACAGATATCACAAGTTACCAACCGCCAAAACCAAGCAACGGACCTGCGGAGTTTTTCGACTATGTTAAACTTTTTAAGTCTTTTAACATACCGGATTTAGATATCTCTGAAGAAGAAGAAAGAGTTGCTACGAAGATGATCCTTGATGAGGAAGAAAATCTATTGCAAAGACAGCAGATTGATAAATGTCAACCTTCCTCATCAAATACTATCGATACCCCTGCTGCCTCAACTGAAGAAGAATTTATCAATCCTTTTCACTCTCAGCATGAAACAACCATTGACGAGCTCTCTTCTAACTTGGAAGACAATTTGCATGTCGGTTCTGTTCCGACCACGAGAATTCATAAAGATCACCCTTTGGAGAATGTGATTGGTGATGTGTCCTCCGGTGTACAAACAAGACGTAGCTTGGATGAGCACACCTGTGTTTACACAAGCATTAAGGAGACAGGAATAATCAACGAATTCTTGTACACCTACTTTATCAGCCAGATTGAACCGAAAAATTATCAAATGGCTTTAAAGGACAGCTCGTGGGTCGAAGCCATGCAAGAAGAGTTGGCTCAGTTCAAGAAAATCGAAGTTTGGGATTTGGTTGAAAAACCAAAGCATGTGCATGCGATTGGCACAAAATGGTTGTTTAAGTGCAAGAGAGATGAGAAAGGGATTATCATAAGAAACAAGGCAAGGCTAGTTGTGAAAGGATTCAATCAACAAGAGGGGATTGATTATAATGAAGTGTTCGCTCCTGTCGCAAGGTTGGAAGCCATTAGATTGTTTTTGGCGTTTGCTGCATATAAAAAGATGAAGGTATTTCAGTTGGATGTGAAGAGTGCGTTTCTGAATGGGAAAGTTGATGAGGTTGTGTATGTTGAGCAGCCTCCGGGTTTTCCTGACCCAGACTTTCCTGATCACGTGTACAAGTTGAGCAAGGCATTGTATGGACTACATCAGGCACCTCGTGCCTGGTATTCAACTTTATCAGACTACTTGCTTGAAAATGGGTTTGAAAGAGGGAAAATTGATAGCACGTTGTTCGTTAAGAGAGAAGGAAGCGACTTCCTGCTGGTGCAAGTCTACGTGGATGACATTATCTTTGCTGCATCTAAAGTCTCCATGTGTCAGGAGTTTGAGGACGTTATGAAGAAAAGGTTTGAAATGAGTGCTATGGGTGAACTAACTTTCTTTTTAGGATTGCAGGTTGATCAGAAGAAGGATGGGATGTTCATTCATCAGACCAAGTATGTCCATGATGTGCTCAAACGATTCAAGATGGAGGACAGCACTCCATTCGACACTCCTATCTGCGTCAATCACAAATTGGGTGCTGAGTCAGACGGTGATGCAGATGTGGACCCAACTCAGTATCGGGCTATTATAGGTTCTTTAATGTACTTAACTGCTTCTAGGCCTGATATAATGTTTGCTGTTTGTCTTTGTGCTCGTTTTCAGGCAAACCCAAAGGAATCTCACATGAAAGGTGTGAAGAGGATCTTGCGGTATCTCAAGGGCAAACCGAAGCTGGGGTTGTGGTACCCGATAGGAGGAGACTTGGAGCTAGTCGCCTACACAGACTCTGATTATGGTGGGTGCAATCAGAGTCGGAAGTCAACAACAGGAGGATGTCAGTTTCTTGGTGGCAGGTTGGTGTCATGGCAATGCAAGAAACAGACTTCGGTCGCAATTTCAACCTGTGAAGCAGAATACATGGCAGCATCCAACTGCTGCTCCCAGGTTCTTTGGATACAACAACAGTTGCGCGACTATGGTCTGAATTTCTTACTTACTCCTATTTGCATTGATAACACAGCTGCTATCTCAGTAACTAACAATCCCGTGAAATATAGTAAAACTAAACATATTGACATACGTCATCATTTCATACGGGATTGTGCTGAGAAGAAACTGATAGTGCTTGAAAAGGTGGATACGCTTGATAATTTCGCTGATCTTTATACTAAAGCGTTTGATAAAACAAGATTTCAAAACCTTATCGAGCTAAATGGGATGATCAATACCGAGTAACCATGCTTTTCTTGTAATATTTAAATAAAAAAAAAAAAAAAAAAAAAGGGGTCACTATCGCTTAAAAATATGTCGGTTACATCAGTTTGAAGGACTTGTCTTCGGATATGTTTTGGTCCTCATTTTCTACTTGTAAATTTTGAGGATAGCCATTAACCAGATTACTGATTGTGACCGGGGCGGTTTATGATGAGTTTTCATTCTTTCGCTTAAAATTAGTCGATCATACTTAGTTATAAGGACACATACTAGTATGTGGTCGGTCCAGCTGATCCATTGGATCTTCGGGAGAGCCGTTTACCTGAAGACTTTGTTTTGGTCGGGGCGATTAATGTTAAAATTTTGAAAAAAAATGGGAAATGAAATTATTTTTCAAGTCTGCTACTTCGTAAGAAGTACGTTTGCTATGTTAAACGGAAAATTGATCCAACCTTGGAAAATGATAGATATACTAACTTTGTGTGCTTAACTAGTGAAGTTATTAGGCTTAAAAGGCTTTAGGACAGTCATTGTATGTCATGGTAACTTTTTATGGTGCGTAAAAGTAGACGTGATACAAACTAAATCTACTTGATTTTACATGGAAACTCCTTAAGAGTTTTGCATGTCTTCATAAATATCTTTCCGAATGATAGGCAGAAAAGCGATTACCCAGTCATACACGAGCCCATGTGTGTTCTGATTCCCGTGAAGATAGCGTTTCAAGAAACTACAGTGATCCAGATTCGGGACTTGCAGTTGGTTTACTACTCTGAAGTCTATGTAAATTTGTGAGTTAAAAAAAATAAAATAAAATTTGAGTTATTGAAACATTCTATAGCTGAAAATGTCAAGACTTCTCAATCATAGAGTAAGAAGGAGAACGGGAAGCAGATGAAGAGTAATTACAAACCTAATCAGACACTATGGGTCGAGGTCAATTCGGGGTGACTTGGGGAAAGCCAAATACGCTTTGAGGATAGATAGGAGGCATCAATATTTCTAAGTTGTTGCCCACTTAAATTTTGAGGCTTAATTGAATCTAACTCGTATCACAGAAACGATGAAAACCATCTTAAGTTATTTACCTACTTCCAACCTGTCTCTTTATGTCATAATACAGCTAAACACGGATCTATGTGACAGTCACATACTTAGTATGATTCCTGTTCGGATCTTTTCTAAAACGTAGCAGTCCCTATCCAGACTGAAATTTGATCCCTTATACTTAAATTGTTTAAAGTTTTCTTTTTCTGTAGTTGTATTTGTTTATAACGGGTTACTTGGACTTGAACGTGTCATTTGGTTCTTAAAGGAAAGTTTTATAACTTAATTGGAAAACTGTTAAACTTATAAGGTTAAATTTTGTAAATATATAGGCGATGTTGTTGAACAGGCGAAGTTGTGGATAACTTCGCCTAGGCGAAGTTAACCTTAACTTCGCCTGTATAACTTCGCCCCTATATAAGGATTTTCAAGAGTCAAACAGTTCATTATTCTCAACTTAGCGAACTTACCTCCGTTTTCACAGCGAACTTATACACAAATCAATTCTTGTTTTCTTTCTTCGATCTCAAACCGATTTAAAGGTTGGTTGGGTTATTACATCGTATTTTCCGTTCTTTGATGTTAATCTAAGGTTGTTTCGACAACCGGGTAATAACCTCGGACGACCGATCCTTAAACCCGATTTCAAAACTTGTTTTACGTGTTCATGTACCAACTGGTCGTTTAGTTATCCTTAATATCCTGTGTTTTAGCCTTCTCAATCGTCAAAGTTAATCGAAACACCGGTTTCCCGGATTTCGATTAACCTTACTGTCGCCGTTTCAGATTCAGGCGAAGTTAGGGTTTAGGCGAAGTTATCCGTAACTTCGCCTAGAGCTTAAATTCGCCTGAGGCGAAGTTATCCGTAACTTCACCTGCTGCTCAACTTCGCCTGAAACTTAAATTCGCCTGAGGCGATGTTGTGGTGAGGCGAACTTAATAATTTTTAGACGAACTTAAAGCTGAAGCGAAGTTGTTCCCAACTTCGCCCAAACTTTAACTTCGCCTATACAGTCTTTATCACAACTTCGCTCATGGTAATAAGCGAACTTGTGTTATGCTTTAATGTTTATCTAACTTGGTTCGTTTGTTGCAGATATGGCTGCTGTTGCCGGTGCTGGAGGTGCTGGAGGAGATGACGGAGGAGACAATCAGAGGCAATTCTTCCCGGGTCACAACATGTTCATCACCTTAGACCCGGAAGCGAGTGGTGTGGAGGATTATCGCGAGATAATCACATTCCTCCTACGCTCGAGGATATTTCACGCAATCACGACGACACTACCGATATCCTTACCCAATATCGAGGACTTCTGGCAGACGGTGGAGTATGATTGTCGTGTTGAGCCCCCGGTCATGAGAGCAACAGTCAATAATCAAGAAGTTCAGTTCACATCTGAACAGATACGGGTGGCGTTACGCTTTGGAGAGGAGACTCGGAACGACCGTACGGAGTTTGTGGCTCCGTTTCGTGATGGAGCATTTCTAAGAATGGTCTATTCTGGTCCATTGGGCGATACCCAGAGACGGAAGGGGTTCCTACTAGATCAGTGGCGCTTCCTCATGCACGTTATGATAGTATGCATGTCTGGGAGGAAGGCGGGCACTGACGGTATGGGTGCGACCATGCAGTCTGCAATGACTGCACTGACCTATAACAAACGTTATAGCTTCAGTCAAATGGTCTTCTACGAGATTGATAGACAGAGGAGGGCGATGGCTCGTGAGCGGTTCATAATGTATCCAAGATTCATCCAGATGATCTTGAACCATGTGGCTCCAGCTTTGCCTCAACGACGCCCGATAAGATACGTGGAGAATGTGAGCTAACGTATGTTTGCTCAATGCCGTACTTCGAGTGCGAGGAGCAAGCCTGAACGTCATCCAAGGCATACTCCACTCTTCGGGTACTTGATAAACCCGGGGTATGTGCCAGCTTGGGGGGACGAGTTCAGAGACCCTCAACCACAACAGGCAGGAGCAACTCGAGATGTACCTACTGTGCCTGTGGTGGCGGCTGAGGAGGATGTAGACCTTGATGCTGCATTTGGCGGCCAAGGTTTCTTCGACATGGATCGTTTTGATCCACAAGAAGATGTGCAGGTCTCTGCTGCACAGGTTAGGGAAGTGAGTGTAACTAGAGCAGCTACGACTGTGGCTAACTCAGATCTTGACGATGTGATGGATGAAGCGAGGAGGATGTTGGTGACACGTGAGAGGACGTTGGGGAAGAGGAAGAGGACGGTGGATGATAGTGAGTCAGAGGAAGAAGAGGAGGACATACACAAGTTGATCAGACGTTCGAGACGTGAAAGGACAGGTGCTGGTATGGGAGCTGGAGAGACTTCACGTGTTATACGTTTTGCTCCATCCGCACTGTCAGGTATGTCAATCGTTCCTACTTCTGTACAGGTTACAAGCGCCGCAGAAGTTCCTGTGGTAGCTACATCAGCCGTCGGCATCCCATCCACTACACTACATACGACGACTCCGGAGATTGTGTCGTTACCACCTCCAACGCTTACTCCTTCAGAGGTGGTGGCACAATTTGTAGAGTCGACGGTCGTCGCAACTGCAGGGTTGTCGGTCACGATACCACCTGCGGTTACGTCCACAACTGCTTCTGAAGTCCCAGTTGCATTCGAAATCCCTGCTGAGTATACTCCAGATACATCTAATATGAGATTTGATTTCGATGCAACCATCTCAGACTCGGAGAGAATAGCTGCACTTGAGCGGGTCGTGGCAGAGCAATCAAGGATCAACTTTATCCAGACCCAGGCTATTCAACGCCTTGTAGCAAAAAATCAACTACAGTCGTCCCTCCTGGTTGAGCATGGGAGGATTATAGATGCTATGAAGGCGTTCTTGGCATCTCAGGGGGAGACAGGCTGTAGAGGCGACAAGTTAAGGACTAAGAAGAGAAACGACAGAGACGATGATCCCAATGCACCGAAAGGTGCAGGTGGTGAGTTGCCAAGAACTACTCAAGCTCTTGGGACTTCCACAGCTCAGGGGGAGTCTGCAGGTGCAGTTGGTGGTGATGAGGTGGTGATGGTTAATGATGATGATGATGTGATTGATGCGTTGAGAGAGTTAGATGATGATATGCTAGATGATGATGTGTTTGATGATGATGTGCTGCCGTGTGAGGAGATTGAAAAGATTGGCGCACAGATTGTAATTGAAGATGGGATAGAAGAGGGGGAGATAGTAGAAGAAGACGTTGAACACGAGATCCCAGATGTTGAGAAAGCCGACATGGGTACTGAGATGGATGAGACTGAGTGGGAGGAGCAGCCTAGGTGGAAGGAAGGCTGTGCTCATTGGTTTATTAAGACCAAGAAGCCTGCTGTTCCAACCATGTTCAAGAAGAGTTATAACATCAAAGGCTATGCTGAGTCGAAGAAGGGAATTATCTGTTGGATATATGATGAACAGATAAAGTTGTTTGTGGTGAAGCGTTTTGATGGTATTCAATACTTCAAGAGAACCTTGAGATCTCTCAATACATTGCCGGAATGTGAGGTGAAGGATTTGGCCAGGTTGGGCCTGATTAATAGAAGTGACGACAACATGGCAAGAGTGATTGGGAAGATCGTGTGGAAAGAAAGCATAAAAGAGAAGAAGTTTGAATTATTAAAGCCACAGAAGGGAAAGCTCGTGGAGGATACAGAAAGGGGAATGAGAGCAGATGGCAAGCCATGGATGGTGATGAAGTACAAACCGATCCGATGCATCAAGGAGGTTCCAATGAAGACTATGCCTCAAGATGTGTTGAAGAATCTAAAATGGTGGTACGTTGATTGCCAGACTGCTGAAGCCGTGATGGAAGACGAAGACGAACAAGAAGTGCTGAGGGTGTATGATCCGATGCATCTTTTTAACTTATCGAAAGCTGATCTGCAAGTGTTGAATGAAATGAAGATATTCTATATTCCTGCTTGGAAGGACGAAGCAAGGAAATATCAGCGAGTAGTCATGGTATGTGTTAGAGAAGGAGTGCATGCGTGAAGATACAGGATTACAAGACAAGAGCTTAAAGATCAAGATATGAAGCTACTGCCAAGGGGGAGTCTGTTGGTGCATAAATGTCAGTAGTTCATAGTCTAGTGTCTGTAATCGAGTCTGTAATGTTATTTATGTTTTTGTATAAGCGAAGTTGTCAACAAGTTCGCCTAGGCGAACTTGTTGAACAAGCGAAGTTATGGACAACTTCGCCTGAACATATCAGGCGAAGTTGTCGTGTATTTATATTGATAGGTTACGGCTGGTTTAGGTTAATCAGTTGGTTGTTCAGGTTAGTCGTTTGAGTCGATCGAGTTGAACGTGTGTTTTGTAATAGTGATATTTACATCACGTGAGTTCGGTTATAATATATAACGTGTTTCGTATATTCGTGTGTTTGTGTTCTATACTCGTAACGATCTACGCAGGGATTCCGCACCTGAGTAGACCGCGATATCTCGTGCGATCCGTCCAGGAAACCTACAATACTGTCGATCGATGATCGGGTCTCTGATGTATCTCACAGCCAGTCGTCCCGACATAATGTTTGCAGTCTGCCAATGTGCTTGCTTCCAGGCTAATCCTAAACTCTCTCACTTAATTGTTGTCAAATGAATTTTTAGATATCTGAAGGGACAACCGAAGTTAGGTCTTTGGTATCCCAAACAATCAGAATTTGATCTTTATGCTTTTGCTGTAGCAATTATGGTGGAGATGACATTGACAGGAAATCCACGTCAGCTGGCTACCAGTTTCTCGGAGATCGGCTCATTTCATGGCAGTGTAAGAAACAACAAACGATGTCTACTTCGAAGCAGAGTATGTTGTTGCATCCGCTTGCTGCTCTCAGGTTATCTGGATGCAAAATCAGATGCTGGATTACGGTTTGGAATTTCTTGACACTCCCATTTTCTGTGATAATGATGCAGCCATTGCTATTGTGAAAAACCCAGTCCAACATTCTAAAATCAAGCACATCGATATTAAAATTCATTTTATTCGTGACTGTTTCGATCGAAAATTGATTCATCTTGAACAGGTCCACACAGATAATAACGTGGCGGACCTATTTACAAAACCGGTCGGAACATCAAAATTTAATGTGCTTGTGAGTTTTCTAAAAAAGCTACGTTTCGAGGATTGAGTCTTTTTGGGAGTAAATTTGTACATATTTTGTTTACTTTTGCACAAATTTAGGGGGAGAAAAATCAAAAATACAAAAACAGTGTGTGTGAGTTGTTTTTTTATTATTAAAAGAAACTGAGTTTTTCAAGATTCATTTTCGCTTAAAATTATGTCGGTTGCTTAAGTTTGAAGGACATATACTTGTATATGGTTGGTCCGGTGTTCTACTTGTAGTATCACAGGATAGCCATTTACCTAATGACTGAAAGCACCCGGGGCGATTATGATATGTTTTTGTTTTTCGTGTTCTTTCACTTAAAATTATGTCGGTAACTCTGAGTCGGAAGGACATGTGTTTTCATGCATGTTTGGTCCGGTTAACCACTTGTGCTTACAATGGATAGCCATTAACCTGAAGGCTTAAAGTGACCAGGGTGACTGAATGCTTAACACGTGTGTTTTACTTAACTCTCTGGGAAGTGATATTTTTATTCAGTTAACAGTTTTTTAGAAGCTTTAAAATATTTTCAAATGGAAATTGATCCAACCTTTGAAAAGTGATAGATAAATTGTTTCTGCGTGCCTAACGGGTGAAGTTATTAAGCTTAAAAGGCTATAGAACAGTCATTGATGTGTATGGTACTTTCTACGATGCGTAAGAGTTAAAGTGATATAAACTAAATTTGCTAAACTTACTATGGAGAGTCATTTTGATGATAGGTGCATGTCTCCAGATACAACTCTCCGAATGATAGGCAGAAAAGCAATTACCCAGTCATACACGAGCCCGTTAGTGTTTTGATCACCAAAAATACTGTATAGTCAAGCTATTGCTACTATTATTATTATTATTAAAAAAAATTGAAGTAATTTATGTCTATTCAAGTTATCTCATTATCAAGGCTTAAAGGGTTCAAACTAGAACTACAGAGATGGGGGCACACAAGTAAGTCCTGTCATGTCTCGAATGAAAGGCCTATCAGTTTACTGGGACTAAGTCCAACGTTCAACCTTAAAAATAAGCCATGCTTTGTATAAAATTAATTTTGATCAAGAACTAGGGGGTTGGAATCAAATTGGGGTGATCTGGGGAAAGCCAAATACATTTTGAGAAGAGATAGGAGGCATTACAGGTCCATGAGTGATGTCCATCTAAGCTTTATGCCTGACTGAACCTTAATCATATCACTGATGCGATGAAAGATCATGCTAAGTATGGGATACACGCTATCAATCTGTCTCTTAAAGTCATAATAATGCTGAACATGAATCCTTGTGACAGCCTCTTAAACGATATTATTCCATGTTCGGATCTTTTCATTAAAAGGGCGGTAGCTTTACGAAGAATTGAAATTTGATCCCGATGCTAAAATAAAGGGAGTTGTCTTACTTGTGTGTGAAAATTTATTTCTGTTTTATTTGATTTTATCTTATTTTATTTTTTTCTTGTCTTGGCTAATTTTTTCTTTCTTCGAAATTACTCTACTCGAAACGTTTGTGTAAATGGTGTTTTTCTTAAAACTTGGGTTTTGAAAGATTTGGATATCATCTAATGGATCTTGAGTCCAGTTGGGCTGGTTTTTGGGTATTCGGTTTACTTTGGGCCCACAAAGAGTTTTCGGCCCACTGAGTTTGATATAAATATCTTAAGGGTTTCTCTTTCTCACTTTTATTATTTTACCAATCACAAACCCTTCTCAGCCGAGATCCTCTTCTATAATACTCCTTGCCGAGATCAAAACCTTTTCACTGATCAAAGCTTCAAGTTTGTTTTGTGATTCGCAGGTACTGGATATAGTTATATGAGGTTTACATGTCACTAAGACCTATTGTTGTGGTCTCACAAACTGTTCTTACGAATGATTTGTTGAACTGACCATTGGTGTTATGAGTAATTGGGCTGTTGATGAATATATTAGTCTTGATTTGGGGTTTTCGATTGATCTTAATCAGTATGTTGCAGGTCTAATGGTGGTTTTTGGGGATCTCGGTGGGTTGAAGATGACTTCACATATTCCAAGGTGGAATCCAAGGGGTTCCCGGCCCAGCTGGCAAAGGGTTCTCGGTTTGACTTTTGTTGACCGAGAACCCCCCTTGAATCTCGTTCTCGGTCATTTTCTGACCGAGAACTCCTTTGTTCTCGGTTAATTGTTCTGACCGAAAACCCATCTGTTCTCGATTAAATGTATTGACCGAGAACCTCAGTTCTCGGTTGTCTTTCATCAATCTCTGTTGACCGAGAACTCCATTACTTTGACCGAGATCCCCCTGCCAGGCCTAAAATTCTCACAGCCTTGGCCCAGACTTTTACTGTTATGTTTCTTTTGGCCCACTCCAATGCAACTTGAATTGTCACTTAATTTCATTTGAGCCCACCCATGCTTAATAATTCATGTGTTTCTTAATTTATGGCTCAAATGTCCATTACTACTATCTAACTTGTTAAGTTTGGTGCAGATATGGCTGATCAAAATCCGTTGACACTCATAATATAGCTGGTCACCTGTATGATCCGCCACTGGCCCACAAGGAGTTCAAGTCGATGATTGTTGGACTAAATACTTGCAGGATCTCTCATGCTCTTCGTTAGAATCCTGTCATTTGCAAGAAGATGGTTACTGATTTCGGGAAGAATGTAAAGATCAATCCTCAAGGGGCAAATGGAGTGATTTCAATCGACTCCAAAATACAGATGAAGCCTGCAACTGTTACTGAAGCCATTATCAGAGAGGTACTTTTGTTTGGGGTCAACCTGACTACCCAACAGAGTATCCTACAGTCGAGGTTACTGAAGTGATTACAAGAATGAGGTATGAAGGCACTTATCTGCCAGCAATCAAGAAACTGTTTCAACCTTACTGGAGATATCTATTGCATACTTTCTTCACATGTATCTCAGGAAGAAAGGGGGGTTCAGATGAAATCAGTCACACCCAAATGTCTGCCGTTGTTGCTCTAATCATGGGTTGGAATTACAACTATTCCAAGTTTGTCTTCAATGAAATGATGAGTAATCTCAGGGCAAAGAATAAGGAGATGTTTTTGATGTACCCAAGGTTTTTGTAGATGATCTATGATTCTCATTACACCGACTTGGTGAAAACTGTTGAGACCTTGGATATGAAGTCCATGGGACCCAATTCCTTTGGGTTGATGAAGCAGTCAAGAAAGGGAGCCAAAGTGGTCTACCAGGGATTGAAACCACTTGAAAAATTCGGTCATTTCGCTGAGACCGAAGCTGAGCCTGTCATAGCTCAGGTTGCTGACGAACACGTGGTACCCGCTCAACCACGTGCTGCTACATTTGAGATCTCTGACGATGAAGAAGATGAAGAAGAGCACCGTCAGCCAACTCCTCGGAAGCCTCCTCTGATAGTTACTGAAAACATTGAGGAAGATTATGTTGAAGAACCAACTGCTGATCTCATCCATCGTAAACGAAAATGGGATGATTCGAGATCTAGCGAGTTGGTCAATGAAGTCAAAACAACCATAGCTACACCAACACCAACACTCGCACCAGCACCAGAATCAACCACCAACCCTCAACCAAATAGCGATCAACCAGAATCACATGCTCCAGAATCGCAAACTGAACCAGTTGCATCCACTACTAAGCCAACATTTATGGAGCTGTTGTCCAGTGATTTCGGTGATGATTTTGACTTTGAAATAGATATTCCACACTCTGATACTGCAGATATTCCCACTGGGTCTTCCGGTCAATTTGATCAAGGTCAGTCTAGTTCAGGTGTTTCCGAAAAGGTTGCTCAAATCCTTGCTATGCAGGAAAGTTATCTTCAGAACAAAGGAAAAGGACTGGTTCTTGAGAATGCTCCTGTAGACATTCAGGCTTTACAATGACGAGTTTTTGAACTCGAACAGGATTCGGTAATCAAGGATGTTCGTATTCAGGAGATTGGGGCTAGTAATTCAGATAAAGACTCCAAGAGTAAAGAATTGCAGTCCGGAATGGGAGGTCTAACAGCTATGTATCTTGATCTACAACAAAAGCTATTTCAGAAGTTTGGAGATGAGTTCAAAAGTAATGAAGATATGGTATATCAAACTCCTAATACTGATCAAGACAAAGATTCTAATGCTCATCCAGACGATAACAATGGTGTCAGTCGACAAAAAGAATCAGTGTAACACCCCGTAACCGCAGCGGAAACGTAAACGGGATGCAACAGACACCTCTGATATCAACCACATTGTTTATAAAGAAAACCGAATACATTAATATACTTCAAATTACATTATCTCATATTTCATTACCGTCTAGGTGATACACACATCATACAATATGATACATAATTCTATTTAATATAATGTATCCTAACATCCCACACGCAAATCTTACACACATCAAGCACTTAGCACGTAAGCAATCACTTCATCTAAATTGTACCTGAAAAGCATGTGAGAAAACGGGTCAACTACGAATAGTTGGTGAGTTTCACAATTCGTGTAAACCATGATAAATCCATATCATAATATAATATTATCGATGTAATTATGCTGAGCCCACAAGTGAAACCTCTGACTATCCGCACACAACCCCGTGGCATACTCCGCCCACGGACCTGCCCCAAACCGCTATGCCTAACATTACATAGCAAAATATATAGAACAACAAAATAGACATGTGCAACTGGCTGGGAAACATCAGCAAATCCATGCCGGACCAGTTGGGTTTGTCAGACCAATAGTACTATCCACACTCTACCGGCTTTCAGTTAATCACTCGTGTTCCGGGGCCTTAGAATGTTAGCAACTCAGATAATTACCATCTTAGTACATTTCCGTACGATTCCCGTACAATAAAATATATATAAATACACGCAAATCCATGCGTTCAGTATGTATTTAAACATTTCAGTAGTAACATGCTTCCGCCCCGAGAAAATATTTAAAAACAATTCAGAAAAAGGGGCTCATGAAACTCACCTTAGCACATGCAAGCAGGTAACAACAATCATTATCAGTTAACACGTCCAATCTGTAATATGACCCCTATGATCGTTATTATACAATTATAGTTTATATAATCTTTAACCGTGTTAACCAGTACATCTGGGGACACTGTTAACCCAGTACTGTACCCATTCCGGGGGCAATGTTAACCCAGAAACACTTCTCCGGACTCAGATTGTGATATCGTTTAGAGTTCAGTAGCCAAAATTACTATCAGTTTGTTTTCCCCGTTTTGCGTGCCTAGCACAGATATCCGATTTTACGTTTCAAAATGAGTTTGGTCACACACGACCCGAAAATAGTTGTTGACTGATAATTTAATTAAAGTTGTGAAATTAGAGCTCGGTTTAGACGCCCCGATTGGCCGCGGGACCCGTTTCCGTCTTTAGTGCACCGGAAACTGTTAAATCGTTTAAAATTCCCCAAATCATCCGAATTATTTTCGGATGATTTATTTTTACTTATTTAACTCAGTTATATGAAAATAGTTCATTTTTAGGGTTTTTATACACCGTCAGTTCGTCTACCCGAACTTTGCTGGTTTACGCGTTTTATATTATAAAAGTTCACTTTTATTCCAAATAAATATCCGTTCATCCTCGGATCTTGAGATTTTGCACAAATAACATTTTGACAGTGGGGAAATTTATAAAAATATTTCCAGAATTAGTTTTTATATTAAAATTTATTTATCTATTTTTAAACACTATTTAAACACTAAATATGTCGTAAATACCAAACGAACTTAGAAAAATCCCAAATTTTTCCTGGATGACCCCTGCCATTTCCATAGTTCCCTGTAATTTTTCCAGAACCAAAATCTCTTTTTACATGCAATTTTCACTAAAACCGAGCTAGAAAACCCTAGAACTCGTTTAACCGAAAAGCCTACTTAGACTTCTCCAACTGACCTAAAATTTTGTGTGTGACTTTTACATGTTATAAAAAGCTTTTCTGAAATTTTCCAGAATTTTTCATGATATTTGACTATTTTTCACCATTTTTAGCCAAAACCGAGCATTAAATTCACCAAATATTCATCCTTTATCCAAAAATTACCAAATTTTCACAGAACTCATATTTTCATATATTTAACACCTCTGTCAAATTTCATGACCTAACTCTAAACCATCCACAATCTGTCCAAAAATCCAAAACCGAACATAAACCGAATATACCTTTTGTTTTCCGCCACTACAAGCTACAAACTCGTCTTTCCGCCTTATCTCTCACTAAACACAGAACCTACAACCATCATACCACAATACCAAGCAAGTTACACTCACAATCAAGCCTCTTACACTATAGTTTCGGTTATTGTTTCAAAACTAAAGTTTAAACTGTAAAAATTCGTTTTTGGTTCGTTTAACTCCTTTCTTGGACCAAGATCCCTTGTATAACCCGTATACATCACTTGATCATGCAAGAATCGGTTTTCATCTTTGAAACCTCATTTTCTTGCAAATAAACTCAAGAAAGGACGGTGAAAACGTAGATAACTCGATCTTTACCTCATTGTTCTTGCTACAATTCTCGGTTTTTAGTTCATGATCTTGAGAGGAAAGGAAGATTGTTGATTTGTTTGTGTTAAAAAAAGAATAACAAGACAAGGGGGAATACCCCTTGTCCGATCGGTGTAGTTAGGGGGGTGGGGTGGGACCCACTTCTCCAATCTTAGCCACATGTTTGGATTTCCGAAATCTGGATAATGTTTTGGATAATCTGGTTCAGTTCGTTTTTCGGTTAAATGTCTAATTCGGCTTAAAACGAGGTTAAAACGGTCGTTTTCGGCTTAAAAAACGAAATTTATATAAAACCGATTTAAAAACTTTAAAAACTTAAACCATGGCATTTATTATCTTAGAACATCGTATTATTAATAGTTGCGCATCTTTTTCGGCTTGATCGATCGTCTCTTGCTCGGTTTGGTATTAAAGGTTTCGTTTAATGTACCGACGTACCATTAAATCGAAATTCTTTTTCTGTGCCGTATTTTACTTATCCCGAAGCATTAATGCTCCGTAAAATCATTAAATATTATAGATATCGTCTATAATTGAACCCTCGATTCGTTCGGGTTTCAATAACTATCGATCGATTAATCGCATATTCAATACGATGAATTATATATTCACGTATAATTACTATGGTAATTCATGTACCCGACATTAAATATAGCGTAGCTATTGTCTACCGGTTAGGGTATACCTGGTTTCGTCGGAATCGTTACATTCTCCCCCCGTTAAGAAATTTCGTCCTCGAAATTTTACATGCCCACTATACCCTTCCGAAAGAAAGGTGGGGGTTTTTCCTTCAGAATTCACCCTCGCGTTACCAGGTATATTCTGGTCCTCGCTGTGATTCCACTTAATCTTAATCAATAAAGCTTGGTATGTCCAAACTGTTTAGTTTTCCCGTCTACTATCTCTACGGAATTATTTATGATATCAAGTATGTCTTCTATGAGTACCTCCATTACTAGTACTTTCGTTGCCTCATCGCTTAGGTACTTTTCAATCCGTATACATGGCAAAACGTCATGTATAGTACTTAGCCCCTGGAGTCCTTTAATAGATAAACTAAATGACCAATCATGGAGATAGTCTCATGAGGTCCAATATATTAAGGAGCTATTTTCGGTTTTGCCAAACCTTATATCACCTCTCTAAGGTGATGCCTTAAAAATACCTTGTCGCCTCTTTCCAACGACAATGGTTTCCTTTGAATGTTGGCATAAATCCTTTGCCAATCTCGCGCCGCTTTCAACTTATCTTAAATATTATAAATCCGATTGGTTGTTTCACGAATCAATTTGAAAGAAATGGCTTGGTTGACGCCCATTTTCAATTTAACAATTTGGTGATAATTACTTCACCCATAGAAAACTTCAAGCTCTCGATGCTTCCTTCCCCGCCTTCCAATAATGGAAGTAGGATGACTATTTCGATCTGAGATAATTGAAAATGGTACACCACGACGGGATACCATTTCACCGTCATGAACTTGGGCGAGAATTCATTGTGGTAATCGTCATGGATTGGGATGAAATGCGAGGATTGGTTAATCGATCCGCGATTACCCAAATTGCATCATGTCCTCGGGACGTCTTAGGGAGATGTGTCACAAAATCCATCGTGATTTACTCCCACTTCCATTCGGGAACTTCCGGTTGTTGTAATATCACAATTCTCGCACAAGTCGTACACTTACCGACATACGTTGCTATATCCTTTTTCATACCCGGCCACCAGTAGATCTCCTTCACATCCTTGTACATCTTATCCGATTCCGGATGTATGGAATATTTCGATCTATGCGCTTCGTTTATGATCAATTCACGAAGGTCATGGAGGGTCGGGATCCAAACCCGATTTTTGAAATAGGGAATTTCGTCCACGCGCTGTTCGAAATTCTTCTCATTGCCGTAAAGTCCCTCCTTTTCCAATTGTTCCTCTTTCAACGCCTCACGTTGAGCGACTCGAATCAGGTCCGAAAGGTTCGAATGGACTATCATCCCCAGCGCTCGCACTCGCAATGGCTTAACCCGATCTTTCCTACTCAAGGCATCGGCTACGACGTTAGCCTTGCCGGGGTGATAACGGATATCACAGTCATAATCGTTTAACAACTCGACCCATCTTCGTTGCCTCATATTCAGTTCTTTCTGATCGAATATGTGCTGCAAACTTTTATGATTGGTGAAGATGGTGCAGTTCGTACCGTAGAGATAATGTCTCCAGATTTTAAGTGCGAAGATAACCACTCCCAGTTCTAAGTCATGAGTAGTGTAATTTTTCTCGTGTACTTTTAACTGTCGGGAAGCATAGGCTATAACCTTATTATTCTGCATCAACACGCATCCTAACCCTCTACGAGATGCGTCACAATACGCGACAAAACCATCGTCTCCATCGGGGAGACTTAAAATCGGCGCTTGGCACAATTTTTTTTTTTTTTTTTGCTTTAACGTTTGAAACGCCGTTTCCTGCTCTTCTCCCCATTCCTACTTTCGATCCTTTTGAGTCAGGAGAGTTAAAGGTTGGGCGATGCTGGAAAAGTTCTCTATAAATCGACGATAATATCCAGCTAAGCCTAAGAATTGGCGGATTTCCTTTGGCTATTTAGGCGCTTGTGTTGGTACATAGATGTCAGTAGTTCATATGTCTAATGTCTGTAATCGAGTCTGTAGTATTGTTTATGTATTTGTTTGTTTAAAGCGAAGTTGTTGACAAGTTCGCTTAGGCGAACTTGTTAACCAAGCGAAGTTGTTGACAAGTTCGCCTAGGCGAAGTTGTTGAACAAGCGAAGTTATGGACAACTTCGCCTGAGGCGAAGTTGTCGTGTATTTATATAGGTTACGGTTACTGTTTACGTAGTTTAATTTACGTGTAATTCAGTGAGTCTAGTGACGTGAGGTCGAGAGTCTGTAAGAATCACGTGTTGAGTTATTAATATAACGTGAGTTTTGTTCGTATCGTATTCGTGTGTTTGTGTGCTTGTGTTCTATGTCCGTAAGGATCTACACAGGGATTCCGCACCTGTGTATATCGGGATATCTCGTGTGATCCGTCCAGGGAACCTACAATTGGTATCAGAGCTTTTGCTCGATTGTGTGGTTCGGGATATTCACGCGGGTGTAGAATTTGTCCCGTTTCGACTATTCACGGGACGAGTTTTTGGTGTTTTTGCTCATTCTAGCCTCCTACCAGTGTGTTCAAGCCTTTAAACCGTCAAAAACGTCGTTAAAATCCGATTTTCAGATCTGCAGAAAGTTTAAGTTCGTAAGGCGAAGTTGCTGTTCATCAGGCGAAGTTACCGTCAGGATACGTAGGGTTTCAGCGAAGATATAAGGAGAAGCCAAGTTATTTACAACTTCGCCTACCTCCTCAACTTCGCCTAACTCAGCGAAGTTCTCCTCAAGTTCGCCTAGCTCAGCGAAGTTCTCATCAAGATCGCCTACTTTCTAAGTTCGCTTACCCTAAGCGAAGTTATTCTCAACTTCGCCCAGTCACCCGAATTTAAGAAAGATCCAGCGAAGTTATTACTTAAGCGAAGTTATCATTAACTTCGCCTACAGTACTGTTCAGAGGAAATTTTTTTTAACTTCGCCTACTCAGAATTTTTCGGGTTTCTTAGTCTTCAAGAAGGATGTTGTCGATCAACATCTCGGAGCTTGTAAAGATGGAAGTTGAAGCGGGGTCAGCTACAAAGGCCCCAAGGTTGCTGAAGGGAACCGATTTTGTCGCGTGGAAGGATCGGTTCATACAATACGTTAAGTACCAGGATGCGAAAATGTGGGTATGCATCCAAGATGGATATATTCCACCAGTCATGGAGTATGAGGGTCGAGACCAAATCAAGAAATACAGTAAAATGGAAGAGGAGGAGAAAAAGATGTATGAAGCCGAGAGCAAGGCTCATGCTGCAATCACAATGGCTCTTCCACAGGAGATCCTCCATACGTTCAGAAAGTATACATCAGCTAGAGAGCTTTGGGAAGCTCTTGAGAACAGATTTGAGGGGAATGTAGGTATTCGGGCTTCAAAGATAAAGTTGCTCAAAACTCAATTTTCAGTCTTTAAGTACTTAAAGAACGAATCTCTTGATGATATTATCACTCGATATTATCATCTAATGACTGAATTGAGTAACTACTCCATTTCCTACCGAGAAGAAGAGATTGTGGAAAAGCTTCTCGATGCCCTCCCACCAAAATGGGAGATGTATACTGTACTGATGAGGGAAGACAAGGACTTCCCTACTTATGATCTTGAAACCACTGTCAACAAGCTCAGAACTTTTGAACTTAATATGGTAAGAAAAGAAACATCTATGGATCAGGTTCAAGATCCTGGCATGTACGGTGCTAAAGTAAACTCCAATACAAGTTCAAAGACTGATTCTGAACTCCAATACAAGCTCAGGACGAAAAGAAGAAATGACCGAGACGATGATCCCAATGCATCGAAAGATGCAGGTGGTGAGCTGCCAAGAACTTCTCAAGCTCTTGGTACTTCCACAGCTGAGGGGGAGTCTACCGACGCGGCTGGTGGTGATGATGTGGTGTTGGTGGATGATGACGTGATTGATGCGTTGAGGGAACTTGACAATGATATGTTCAGTGACGATTTGTTATTTGATGAGGATGTGCTGCCGTGTGAGGAGATTGAGAAGATTGGCGCACAGATTGTGATTGAAGATGGGATAGAAGAAGGGGAGATAGTAGAAGAAGACGTTGAACACGAGATCCCAGATGTTGAGAAAGCCGACATGGGTACTGAATACGTTGCCGGTATTCAATACTTCAAGATGTTGAGAAAGCCGACATGGGTACTGCCGCCTACTACTCGAAGGGTGAGTCGGTTGCCAATTCTTCACAGGAGGGGCATGTGTCAGTAAACTCAAATGGGGATGTTTGCTTTGTTGCGGGTGGATCAAGTGGTACTCAACAGACAGCAAGCAAGAGTAGTGGATCTTCAAGTTCCTCAAGCAGTAATTACTCTAAGATGCCAATGAGCGTCAAATCTGCTGAAGAGCAGTTTGGCCTCTATGCTTCGTTTATTGCTTCATATGAAAACTATATTCATGGAAAGGTTGTTGATCCAGCGATGCTGGATGAAGACTATGACCAGATCGATGCTGATGATCTGGAGGAAATGGATTTACAATGGCAGATGGCCATGATAGTGAGGAGAGTGAAGAAGTTTATGAGAAAGACGGGGAGAAAGTTTGTTGGTGGCAGGCCAGGGTTCGACAAGTCTAAGGTGAGGTGCTATAACTGTCAACAAAACGGGCACTTTGCCAAAGAGTGCAGAAACGAGCAAGTTGAACGTGGTCATGGCCGGTCTGCACAGCACACTGGGAGTAGTAAAGAAGTCAATGCCATGATGTCCAGAGAAGCAGGTGAATACAACTGGAACCTGCATTCGAATGAAACTAGTGAGCAGGCAAATATGGCTAAGGTTGAGAATGAAGAATGTGAGAAGATTATCGGAGAAGAGAAAGCTACTGGTAAGGAAAAAGCTTTCATGGCAGATAACAAGGATCAACTCTCCTAGGTAAGCTCTAAACCTATTTGTACTAAATGTGAGAATTTGTCTGAGCAACTTGCTACCATAACTGATCAGTATGTTCGTTTAGATGCTGAATTTAAAACTCTTAAAGAAGATCATCACTTTATGAAAGCAAGAGAAAACAGTTACAAAGTTAAAATAAAAGCGTGTGAAAAAGATGTTAAAAGCTTAAAAACAAAACTTGCTGAAAAAATTGAAGTAATTGATCTAAGTTATGAGGTTTTAGAAGAAAAGACTAAACTGATTGCTGAACGAGAAAAGCAGATTGCTGACCACCAGGTGAAAGTGGTGGAACTGAACCGAAAACTTGAACAGTTCAGAAATTCCTCAGCTATTCTTGATCACCTTGTTAGTGATCAAGGTACCTCTGCGAAGAGGGGAGGAATTGGTTATCACGAGGTTCCACCACCTTATAACCACAATTACACTTTTAACCCTAGTGTTCAGAAATCTGTTGATTTTGAAGTTCCTCAGACAGTTCCAATCAAGGTTACGAGTTCAGAACCAAGTGTTAGTAGCGGCAAAACGAGTTCGCCTGTTTCAAGTGTGAAAATTTCTGTTACGAGTCCAGTCTCATCAGATTCGGATAAGTTGTCCGAATCGGGTAAGACAAAAGAGAAGGTAGTGTTACCCACTGGTGGAGAAAAAGATAAAACTTATAAAAAGAGTACTCCACTCAACCCGTACGTTCCACCTTATGTGAGACGAACGGCCGGTAACACAGCCTCGACATCCAAAACAACCTTTGAAAAGAAAATGGAGCATAGGTGTTGTTTTAGGTGTAATAAGTTAGGACATCTTGTTGCAGATTGCCCTCTGACGCCGAAATTCAGAGGTGTGAGGCCTATTAAAACTGAGCATAAGCCTAATGGTAATTTTAATACTGTTAAAAATGAAAACCCTTCAAAGTTCCGAAATGTAACTAATTCAAGTTTTCAAAGAAACATACCTCAGTTTAACAATGCTAATAACCAAACCGCTAGATATAATACTTTCAATACACATAGGTTTGGAAGGCCTCACACTCAATTTCCAAGGAGATTTCCTAATAGGACTGACAGGAATTATCCATATGCTAACTTTGGAAAGCAGAAGTACGGGATGTATAGATCCAAGACCAATTGGTCTTGGGTCCCTAGATTCTAATTCTTTGCTTTATTGTGCAGGAACAGTTGAACAGGGCTGCGCACAGTCTTTGGATTGTAGATAGCGGTTGTTCCCGGCACATGACGGGTAACAAATACTTGTTGCACGACTTAAAACCTGTTCAAGGAGCGAGAGTTAGCTTTGCCGGTGAAAGTGGAGGCAGAATTACTGGAAGAGGAACGGTGTCCAATGGAAAAATGACTCTTGAGAATGTGAATTTTGTAGAAGAGTTGAAGCACAATCTGCTGAGTGTGTCGCAGATTTGTGATAAGGAGTATACTGTTCATTTCACGAAGAATGAGGCGATCGTGTTGAAGCCTTGTTTTCAGATACCAGACGAGTGGATAGTGATGAAAACTCCACGTGATACAAATACTTATGTGATGGATATGAGGTCTACTGAAATGGCCACGGAAGAATCATGTTTAATGATGAAAGCAAGCGAATCGGAATCCGAACTGTGGCACAGGAGGATGGGGCACATTCATCTTCGGAAGATGAACCACATTGTCAGGAATGGACTTGTGATGGGCGTTCCCTTGAACAGTTTTAACTTTGAAGACAAATGTATTGCATGCAAGAAGGGAAAGCAACACAAGAAATCCCATCTCACCAAGAAGGTCAACTCTATTGCCAGTACTCTAGAACTGCTTCACATGGATCTCTTCGGTCCCGTGAATGTAAAAAGTCTAGGAGGTACTTCTTACTGCTTGGTGATCACTGATGACTACTCGCGATATTCGTGGGTATATTTTCTGAAATCGAAAGATGAGACGGCTCAAATGGTGAAGAATTTGATTACCAAAGTTAAAACAGTTAAGTTCATCAAAAGTGACAATGGGACGGAGTTCAAGAATTTTGAAATGGAGATCTTCTGTCTTCAGAAAGGAATTGAACATCAATACAGCGCTCCGTATACTCCGCAACAGAATGGAGTGGCTGAAAGGAAGAACCGAACTTTAATTGAAGGAGCCAGAACTATGCTGGCAGATTCGAAGCTTCCTGTGATGTTCTGGGCTGAAGCAGTTGCTACAGCCTGCTATGTTCTGAATAGAGTGTTAACCGTTAAGAGACTTGGTAAAACGTGTTACGAGCTTATGCATGGAAGGAAGCCCAACTTGAGTGGTCTTGAACCATTCGGGTCCCCTTGTTCGATCTTGAAGACAAATTCTAAATTTGGCGAAGTAGCCGATGAAGGAATCTTAGTCGGTTATGTTGTTGTTACTCCCAACAGACGTGTCTTCAATACTTCGACTTGCAAGGTGGAGGTGGTGTGTAACACCGACATCACAAGTTACCTACCGCCAAAACCAAGCAATGGACCTGCTGAGCTTTTCGTCTATGTTAAGCTTTTTAAGTCGTTTAACGTACCGGATTTGGAAATTTCTGAAGAAGAAGAAAGAGTTGCGACGAAGATGATACTCGATGAGGAAGAAAATCTATTGCAAAGACAGCTGATTGATAAATGTCAACCTTTCTCATCAAACACTATCGGTACCCCTGCTGCCTCAACTGAAGAAGAATTTATCAATCCTTTTCACTTTTAGCCAGAAACAACCATTGACGAGATCTCTTCTAATTTGGAAGATAATTTGCATGTCGGTTCTGTTCCGACCACGAGAATTCATAAAAATCACCATTTGGATAATGTGATTGGTGATGTGTCCTCAGGTGTCCAAACGAGAAGTAGCTTGAATGAACATACCTGTGTTTATACAAGCATTAAGGAGACAGGAATAATCAATGAATGCCTGTACACCTGCTTTATAAGCCAGATTGAACCGAAGAATTATCAAATGGCTTTAAAGGACAGCTCGTGGGTCGAAGCCATGCAAGAAGAGTTGGCTCAATTCGAGAAGATGGAAGTTTGGACTTTGGTTGAAAAACCAAAGAATGTGCATGCAATAGGCACAAAATCGGTGTTTAAGTGCAAGAGAGATGATAAGGGGATTATTATAAGAAACAAGGCGAGGCTAGTCGTTAAAGGTTTTAATCAACAAGAGGGGATTGATTATAACGAAGTGTTCGCTCCTGTCGCCAGGTTGGAAGCCATAAGATTGTTTTTAGCGTTTACTGCTTATGAAAAGATGAAGGTGTTTCAGCTAGATGTGAAGAGTGCGTTTTTGAATGGGAAAGTTGATGAGGTTGTGTATGTTGAGCAACCTCCGGGTTTTCCTGACCCAGACTTTCCAGATCACGTGTACAGGTTGAGCAAGGCGTTGTATGGATTACATCAGGCACCTCATGCCTGGTATTCAACTTTATCGGATTACTTGCTCGAGAATGGTTTTGAAAGAGGGAAAATTGATAGCACGTTGTTCTTCAAAAGGGATGGAAGCGACTTCCTGCTGGTACAAGTCTATGTGGATGACATTATATTTGCTGCGTCAAAAGTCTCCATGTGTCAGGAGTTTGAAGCCGTCATGAAGAAAAGGTTTGAAATGAGTGCTATGGGTGAACTAACTTTCTTTCTAGGATTGCAGGTTAATCAGAAGAAGGACGGGATGTTCATTCATCAGACGAAGTATGTTCATGATGTGCTCAAGTGCTTCAAGATGGAGGACAGTTCTCCATATGATACTCCAATCTGCGTCAATCACAAATTGGGTGCTGAAGTAGACGGTGATGCAGATGTGGACCCAACTCAATATCGGGCAATAATAGGTTCTTTAATGTACTTAACTGCATCTAGGCCTGATATAATGTTTGCTGTTTGTCTTTGTGAACGTTTTCAGGCAAATCCAAAAGAATCTCATTTGAAAGGTGCAAAGAGGATACTGCGGTATCTCAAGGGCAAGCCGAAGCTAGGGTTGTGGTACCCGAGAGGAGGAGCCTTGGAGCTGGTCGCTTACACAGATTCTGATTATGGAGGGTGCAATCAGAGTCGGAAGTCAACAACTGGAGGATGTCAGTTTCTTGGTGGCAGATTGCTGTCGTGGCAATGCAAGAAGCAGACTTCAGTCGCAATTTCAACCTGTGAGGCAGAATACATGGCAGCATCCAACTGCTGCTCTCAGGTTCTTTGGATTCAACAACAGTTGCGCGACAATGGTCTGAATTTCTTACTTACTCCTATTTGCATTGATAACACAGCTGCTATCTCAGTAACTAACAATCCCGTGAAACATAGTAAAACTAAACATATTGACATACGTCATCATTTCATACGGGATTGTGCTGAGAAGAAATTGATTGTGCTTGAAAAGGTGGATACGCTTGATAATTTCGCTGATTTATATACTAAAGCGTTTGACAAATCCAGATTTCAAAACCTTATTGAACTGAATGGGATGATCAATCCCGAGTAACCATGCTCTTCTTGTGATATTTAAAAAAAAAAAAAAAAAAAAAAAAAAAAAAAAACGTCACTAATCGCTTAAAAATATGTCGGTTACATCAGTTTGAAGGACTTGTCTTTGGATATGTTTTGGTCATCATTCTCTACTTATAGATTTTGAGGATAGCCATTAACCAGATTACTGATAGTGACCGGGGCGGTTTATGATGAGTTTTTCATTCTTTCGCTTAAAATTAGTCGATCATACTTAGTTAGAAGGAGACATACTAGTATGTGGTCGGTCCAGCTGATCCATTGGATCTTCGGGATAGCCGTTTACCTGAAGACTTTGTTATGGTCGGGGCGATTAATGTTAAAATTTTGAAAGAAATGGGAAATGAAATTATTTTTCAAGTCTACTACTTCGTAAGAAGTTTGTTAGCTATGTTTACAAGAAAATTGATCCAACCTTGGAAAATGATAGTTATACTAATTCTGTGTGCTTAGCTAGTGAAGTTATTAGGCTTAAAAGGCTTTTGGACAGTCATTGTATGTCATGGTAACTTTTTATGGTGCGTAAAAGTAGACGTGATACAAACTAAATTTACTTGATTTTACGTGGAAACTCCTTAAGAGTTTTGCATGTCTTCAGATATATCTTTCCGAATGATAGGCAGAAAAGCGATTACCCAGTCATACACGAGCCCATGTGTGTTCTGATTCATGTGAAGATAGCGTCTCAAGATACTGCAGTGATCCAGATTCGGGACTTGCAGTTAATTTCTACTTTGAAGTCTATGATAAAAAAAAAAAAAAAAAAAATTTGGAGTTATTGAAACATATTAGAGATGACAAAATCAAGACTTCACAATCATTGAGTAAGAGAGAAGAACGGGAACCAGATCAAGAATACTTACAACTTAATCAGACACTATGGGTCGAAGTAAATTCGGGGTGACTTGGGGAAAGCCAAATACGCTTTGAGGATAGATAGGAGGCATCAAAATCTCTGAGTTGTTGCCCACTTAAATTTTGAGACTTAATCGAAACTAACTCGTATCACTGAAACGATGAAAACCACTTTAAGGTATACCTGCTTACAACCTGTCTCTATATGTCATAATACAGCTAAACACGGATCTATGTGACAGTCACATACTTAGTATGATTCCTGTTCGGATCATTTCTAAAACGTAGCAGTCCCTATCGAGACTGAAATTTGATCCCTTATACTTTAAATTTTTTAAGTTTTTGTACTTAGATAGTTTTATGATTTTTAACTGGTTACTTAGAATTGATCATGTCATTTATTTCTTAAAGGAAACTTTTATAACTTAATTGGAAAATTGTTAAACTTATAAAGTTAAATTTTGTAAATATATAGGCGATGTTGTTGAACAGGCGAAGTTGTGGATAACTTCGCCTAGGCGAAGTTATCCGTAACTTCGCTTGTATAACAGATCCCCTATATAAAGAACACTTAGAGTCTCATTGTTCATTATTCAGCGAACTTATATCCACAGCGAACTTACTGATTTCCGGCGAACTTGATATCTATTCCGATTACGTGTTATTTATTCCCATTTTTCACACCGATTCAAGGTTCGAAATGCCATTATATCACATAATCAATGTTCATTCAAGCTTCTAAATGTTTGTTTCGACTGGTTTCGAACCCTCGGACCATCGGATTTTGAAACCGAGTTTCATAACTTGTGTTTTTACGTGTTAAGAACTATTCTGATCGTTTAGATAACCTTAAAACCATGTTATTCGGAGTCCTTAATCTTCAAACTTATCATAAAATCTCGGATTTTGAATTTTGAATTATCGAACTGTCGCCGATTCAGATTCAGGCGAAGTTAGGGTTTAGGTGAAGTTATCCGTAATTTCGCTTGAAGCTTAAGTTCGCCTGAGGCGAAGTTATCCGTAACTTCGCCTGAAGCTTAAATTCGCCTGAGGCGATGTTGTGATGAGGCGAAGTTAACATTAACTTCGCTTAGATCATTTTTACTTAATATTAATTAGACGAACTTAAAGCTGAAGCGAAGTTGTTTCCAACTTCGCCTCAACTTTAACTTCGCCTATACAGAGTTTA
Source organism: Bidens hawaiensis (assembly GCF_021521415.1). Taxonomy (NCBI): domain Eukaryota; kingdom Viridiplantae; phylum Streptophyta; class Magnoliopsida; order Asterales; family Asteraceae; genus Bidens; species Bidens hawaiensis. Next base: position 10,615 of record NW_027495212.1, on the reverse strand, counting down.
TCACAACTTCGCTCATGGTAACCAGCGAACTTGTGTTATTCATTAACGTTTATCGAACTTGGTTAGTTTGTTGCAGATATGGCTGCGGTAGCTGGTGCTGGAGGTGCAGGAGGAGACGATGGTGATAACCAACGTCAATTTTTCCCGGGTCACAATATGTACATCACCCTTGACCCGGAGGCGAGCGGTGTGGACGATTACCGCGAGATCATAACTTTCCTCCTACGCTCGAGGATTTTTCATGCCATCACAAACACTCTGCCGATATCTCTACCAAATATCGAAGACTTTTGGCAGACGGTAGAATATGATTGTCGTGTTGAGCCCCCGGTCATGCGAGCGACTGTGAACAATCAACATGTTCAGTTCAATTCTGAACAGATTCGGGTGGCATTACGGTTTGGAGAAGAGACGAGGGACGACCCAACTGAGTTCGTAGCTCCGTTTCGTGATGGAGCGTTTCTCCGAATGGGCTATTCTGGTCCATTAGGCGATACACAGCGACGGAAAGGTTTTCTGCTTGATCAGTGGCGCTTCCTTATGCACGTCATGATAGTTTGCATGTCAGGAAGGAAGGCGGGCACGGATGGTATGGGTGCGACCATGAAGTCTGCAATGACTGCACTGACTTACAAGAAACGCTACAGTTTCAGTCAGATGGTCTTTTACGAGATTGACAGACAGAGGAGGGCGATGTCTCGGGAGCGGTTCATTATGTATCCACGTTTTATCCAGATGATATTGAACCATGTGGCTCCGAACCTACCTCAAAGACGCCCAATAAGATACGTGGAATCTGTGAGCAAACGTATCTTTGCTCAATACCGCACTTCGAGTGCGAGGAGCAACCCTGAACGTCGTCCCCGGCATACTCCACTGTTTGGGTTTTTAATCAACCCAGAGTATGTTCCTGCTGGTGGGGACGAGTTCAGAGATCCTCAACCGCGACAGGCAAGAGCAACTCAAGCTCCACCTGCTGTGCCTGTTGTGTCGGCTGCAGAGGATATAGATCTTGATGCTGTCTTTGGAGGTCAAGGTTATTTTGATATGGATCAAGTTGAAGAGGTGCAGGTCTCTGCTGCACAGGGTTCGGGTGTGAGTGCTACTAGAGCAGCTACGTCGATGGCTGACTCAGATTTGGATGAGATCATGAACGAGGGGAGACGGTTGATGGTGTCTCGAGAGAGAACTTTTGGGAAGAGAAAGAGAACAGAGGATGATGAAGAGTCAGAAGAGGAAGAAGATATACATAAGCTGATAAGAAGATCAAGACGGGAAAGGACAGGTGCTGGCATGGGAGCTGGAGAGACTTCAAGGATGGTACGTTTTGCTCCGGCCGCACTGTCTGGTATGTCTATTGTTCCTTCTTCTGTACAGGTTACAAGTACAAGCGCTGCGGATGTTCCCGTGGTGGCTACATCATCTGCTGGCATTCCATCCATCACTGCTATCCAGACGTCGACTCCGGAGATTGTGTCTCTACCACCTCCAACGCTTACTCAGTCGGTGGTAGCTGCACGATTTGTAGAGTCAACGGTCGTTACTACTGCAGGGTTATCAGGTATGGTACCACCTGCGGTTACGCCTGCTTCTGATGTCTCGCCTTCGCCTATGTCAGACTCAGAGAGAATAGCTTCACTAGAGCGGATCGTGGCAGAGCAATCGAAGACTATTCAACGCCTAGTGGCAGCAAATCAACTACAGTCATCCCTCCTGGTTGAGCATGGGAAAATTATAGATGCCTTGAAGGAGTTCTTGGCATCTCAGGGGGAGATGAGCTGTAAGGGCGACGAGCTCAGGACGAAAAGAAGAAATGACCGAGACGATGATCCTAATGCATCGAAAGATGCAGGTGGTGAGCTGCCAAGAACTTCTCAAGCTCTTGGTACTTCCACAGCTGAGGGGGAGTCTACCGACGCGGCTGGTGGTGATGATGTGGTGTTGGTGGATGATGACGTGATTGATGCGTTGAGGGAACTTGACGATGATATGTTCAGTGACGATGTGTTATTTGATGAGGATGTGCTGCCGTGTGAGGAGATTGAGAAGATTGGCGCACAGATTGTGATTGAAGATGGGATAGAAGAGGGGGAGATAGTAGAAGAAGACGTTGAACACGAGATCCCAGATGTTGAGAAAGCCGACATGGGTACTGAGATGGATGAGACTGAGTGGGAGGAGCAGCCTAGGTGGAAGGAAGGCTGTGCTCATTGGTTTATTAAGACCAAGAAGCCTGCTGTTCCAGCCATGTTCAAGAAGAGTTATAACATCAAAGGCTATGCTGAGTTGAATAAGGGAATTATCTGTTGGATATATGATGAACAGATGAAGTTGTTTGTGGTGAAGCGTTATGATGGTATTCAATACTTCAAAAGAACCCTGAGATCTCTCAATACGTTGCCAGAATGTGAGGTGAAGGATTTGGCCAGGTTGGGCCTGATAAATAGAAGTGACGACAACATGGCAAGAGTGATTGGGAAGATCGTGTGGAAAGAAAGCATAAAAGAGAAGAAGTTTGAATTATTAAAGCCACAGAAGGGAAAAGCTCGTGGAGGATACAGAAAGGGGAATGAGAGCAGATGGCAAGCCATGGATGGTGATGAAGTACAAACCGATCCGATGCATCAAGGAGGTTCCAATGAAGACTATGCCTCAAGATGTGTTGAAGAATCTAAAATGGTGGTACGTTGATTGCCAGACTGCTGAAGCCGTGATGGAAGACGAAGACGAACAAGAAGTGCTGAGGGTGTATGATCCGATGCATCTTTTTAACTTATCGAAAGCTGATCTGCAAGTGTTGAATGAAATGAAGATATTCTATATTCCTGCTTGGAAGGACGAAGCAAGGAAATATCAGCGAGTAGTCATGGTATGTGTTAGAGAAGGAGTGCATGCGTGAAGATACAGGATTACAAGACAAGAGCTTAAAGATCAAGATATGAAGCTACTGCCAAGGGGGAGTCTGTTGGTGCATAAATGTCAGTAGTTCATATGTCTAATGTCTGTAATCGAGTCTGTAATATTGTTTATGTATTTGTTTGTTTAAAGCGAAGTTGTTGACAAGTTCGCTTAGGCGAACTTGTTAACCAAGCGAAGTTGTTGACAAGTTCGCCTAGGCGAACTTGTTGAACAAGCGAAGTTATGGACAACTTCGCCTGAGGCGAAGTTGTCGTGTATTTATATAGGTTACGGTTACTGTTTACGTAGTTGTATTTACGTGTAATTAAGTGAGTCTAGTGACGTGAGGTCGAGAGTCTGTAAGAATCACGTGTTGAGTTATTAATATAACGTGAGTTTTGTTCGTATCGTATTCGTGTGTTTGTGTGCTTGTGTTCTACGTCCGTAACGATCTACACAGGGATTCCGCACCTGTGTATATCGGGATATCTCGTGTGATCCGTCCAGGGAACCTACAGCTTGCCAATTCTTAATTGCTTCGACCTTACTCGGATCAACGTGTATTCCTTGGTGGTTTACAACGTGACCGAGGAATTGCACTTCTTGTAACCAGAAGTTACACTTGGAGAATTTTGCATACAACTTCTCCTGATTCAGAAGCTCTAAAATTATTCTTAAGTGTTGCTCGTGCTCTTCTTTACTTTTCGAGTAAATCAGAATATCGTCAATAAACACGATGACGAATTTTTCGAGGTAGGGTTTTCAGACTCAATTCATGAGGTCCATGAAGTCCGGCGCATTTGTTAGCCCGAACGGCATAAATAAGAATTCATAATGGCCGTAACGAGTCCGAAACGCCGTTGTTGCAACGTCCTCCTCTTGGATTTTTCATTTGGTGATAACCATATCTAAGATCATTTTCTGAAAAATAAATCGCCCCTTGCAGTTGGTTAAACAGATCATTTACTTCGAAGAAGTGAATACCTATTCTTGATCATCACTTTATTCAATTCTCCCTAATCAATACATATCCTAACACTTCCGTCCTTCAATTCCCAAATAACACTGGTGCACCCCATGGTGACTAACTAGGTAATATAAAACCTTATCCAATAATTCTTGCATTTCAGTTGGTGCAAGTCGGTAGGGTGCTTTAAATCGATTCTGAATTCGACCTGTCGGGTTGGCGGTAATCCAGGAAGTTCTTCTGGGAAAACTTGTGGAAATTCGCGTACCTCCGGGATATTTTCTGTATGTTTTCTTTTAAATCATACACTTTTCTCTGTATCTAATCGCTTCATCGTCCGAAAGAGAGCTTCTAATCATCTTCTTTTCATATTTGATTTCAGCTTCATGTTGAGTTAGCCAATCCATGTTAACTATTACGTCAAAACTTCTTAACTTTACTGGTCGTAGGTCAATACGGAAAGGTTAATCGTTCAGAATAATAGGAAAATTCCGAACAATTTAGTTAACCATTAGGGATTTACCGTTAGCGATTCTACAGTATAGGGTTCTATAGTTTCACTATTCGGTATCTTTCCAAAGGGTAGGAGGTTAACAGAAACTAACTTCTATCGACGACCGTAAAAATATCACTGAAGCCTATTGATTTAAAACTACAACATATTTAATACCACCTTTGGATCATGACGTGCTTTATTCGAATTACTCACAAAGGCATGGCTCCTTGCTTGATCAGAGGTTGATGCTTGTCATGAGGTTCGTCTTCCCACGACACCTTGGTTCAACTTCGGGCAATTTCTCTTGAAACGTTCTGTACTGCCACATTCATAGCAAGCACAACTGTTTGGCATAATTTGGTTTCTTTGGATGGATTGTTATTGAAGCTGTTGGGTTCGGAGTGGTTGTACACGAATGGGTTGGGGTTGCCTGTTCACATGGCTATAATTGGTTCTACAATTAGGGCATTACGTCCATCTTTACCACACTTGTGGCCTACTATCACTCGACATTCTTCTTCCTGCCGATAACCATATTTTCCACATTTAGGGAATGACCCTTCATGCGATTCATGTTTCACACCAGAACTAGTCTCAGTATAATTCTGGGTTGTAGGACATACGTACTTATTTAAAAGACTATTTTGCACTATACCGTTATCATTTCTCTTCTTTAACACTCGACGTCTCACCTAACGTCCTTCCAATCCGCTTCCCATAGAGTCAAATATATCAATGCTGGCTTGTGACACAACCCTTCCAAAGGTTGTATATTTTACAGAATTGACTATACTCCTTATCGATGGAGTTAGTCCCCAATATAGCGCTCACTTCGCTTAGTTTCAGGAGTAATTAGCCATGTTACCAGACATGACAATTCCTTCAAACGATTAGCGTGTTCTAAGTGATCTGCACACAACATTTATATCTTCCATAGCTCAGTTTCCAATCTCTGAACTTAATTACTTGAATAAAAGTGCTCTAGCACAAGAATTTTAAATTCTAACCATATCGTTTGAGTAATAATTTTCTAACTATAATTTTGTACCATCGTGTTCCATCACGATACAACATAATCTACCAACATATCTGTAGCATATTTCACTACACAATGTTCCAGACTCTTACCAATATCCTTAACCATTTCGATCTTTTCTATCCACTCGCTAATCTATTCCTCCCTTTACCATCAGTAAACTATTAATAATTTCCTTAACACAACCAACAAACATATCCTTCATACCGGATCTAATTCATTACGACTACTATTCATGTTTAGTTTATAATTAATACTTGTAGTCACAATAGTATTCGGTGGGACATTATCACTCTTAGTAATACCACTAAGAATTAAAATATTTCTATTCATGTGATTGCTCGATCCATAATTCTGCGATCACATTTGCATCAACACTAGCAGTGATCTGTGATACGTCATTCGGTATTATCATCTGCTATCTTTGAGCAATCAACCGAATCATATCAATCTCCATCATTGGAGTTACTCTTTTTATGTCATTCTGTCGTACTCATCCTGTACGCAGTAATCAATATTAATCTCACCGTATAACTCGTTACCAGCTCAATCATAACAACAGGTACACATACACACCAAATATTATCATACATATTACACATACCAGTATCTAGTATATATGTCCCACAAATATAATAGCATATGGACTTAACCTGACGTCGGTTAACGTTAAAATATGTTTCATAATTCTTGTCACCAACTGACATATAGATCTTTCTCAACAAAGATTAATGTTTAATATACTTGATTTCAATATCCTTCTGCATGACAGCATAACCGATACATGCTCACCGTGAGCACCAAACGATTACGTACCACGGAGTTATAATATCCGTGTCTATTTGTATACCCGGCACACACGGTATACCACCTACGAACGAACAACCAACTATGCTATAATGATTCCAACACCTCTTTGTGTATGGGTAATCATTCTATTCGAGTATACATGGGTATAGGCATCTAACGGGTGTAAGGATAACATAGGGAGTTGCAAGGTTCAAGGTAATCGCGCAACCCATGTTGCCTTCAAATATTCTCAATTACTATTATGGGAAACTCTATCACTTGTTCAGTCAATGTCCTCAAGCGTTCTAGGTTTGCTAAAATAGGTAATTCTCGATCTGGAGGTGGTATGTCTCATATGTTTGAAAGTGAGAAATACACATATATATTTCTATATATTATTTTTATCTGCTCATTTATCATCAAATTTATTATTATTATTATTATTATTATTTATTTTATTTTATTTTATTTTATTTATTTATTTTTACCTTAATGGAATAAGAATGGGTTCAGGTGCAGATCCGTCCGTACGTGAGGGTCGGCGGTTCAGGTGAACATAGGGGGTTATTAGGATATACGGTACCGGTGTTGGTAGGGTAAGGGATTTATTAATTTCGGTTGGGAGTGACGGTTACTCGATATTTCTGGTTCATGTCAAACGGGAGATCTAACTTGGTACTATCATAACTATAGCCCGATAAGTCAGATTTATCATCAACCGATTCTCTAGAAATTTCAGCATCCTCGGTACTTTTTATTATTTCATCCCCCGGTTCCTTATCCGGGTCCTATTTCTCAGTACATGTACCCACAAGATATGTACATATATATATATACACATTAGCACGTATAAATAATATTATATACTTTACACATATGTTGCCATTTTTACCTATTAATGTACCCAGTGACTTCCCCTGAATTCCCTCGTGCAGACAAGTCTGTTATTATGTTCCGGACCATAATAACTCACTTGTCCGACCGAGTTCATCCCGATACTCGTCACCATATATTATTAGTTGATATTCAGATCCTATAATACTTGAGCTACTGGTTATATTTTAGGTATCTTTTAAAGACATCCTAATTCTTTATAACCAATGGCTCTGATACCAAGTTCTGTAACATCCCGTAACCGCAGCGGAAACGTAAACGGGATGCAACAGACACCTCTGATATCAACCACATTGTTTATAAAGAAAACTAAATACATTAATATACTTCAAATTACATTATCTCATATTTCATTACCGTCTAGGTGATACACACATCATACAATATGATACATAATTCTATTTAATATAATGTATCCTAACATCCCACACGCAAATCTTACACACATCAAGCACTTAGCACGTAAGCAATCACTTCATCTTAATTGTACCTGAAAAGCATGTGAGAAAACGGGTCAACTACGAATAGTTTGTGAGTTTCACAATTCGTGTAAACCATGATAAATCCATATCATAATATAATATTATCGATGTAATTATTCTGAGCCCACAAGTGAAACCTCTGACTATCCGCACACAACCCCGTGGCATACTCCGCCCACGGACCTGCCCCAAACCGCTATGCCTAACATTACATAGCAAAATATATAGAACAACAAAATAGACATGTGCAACTGGCTGGGAAACATCAGCAAATCCATGCCGGACCAGTTGGCTTTGTCAGACCAATAGTACTATCCACACTCTACCGGCTTTCAGTTAATCACTCGTGTTCCGGGGCCTTAGAATGTTAGCAACTCAGATAATTACCATCTTAGTACATTTCCGTACGATTCCCGTACAAAAAAATATATATAAATACACGCAAATCCATGCGTTCAGTATGTATTTAAACATTTCAGTAGTAACATGCTTCCGCCCCGAGAAAATATTTAAAAACAATTCAGAAAAAGGGGCTAGTAAAACTCACCTTAGCACATGCAAGCAGGTAACAACAATCATTATCAGTTAACACGTCCAATCTGTAATATGATCCCTACGATCGTTATTATACAATTATAGTTTATATAATCTTTAACCGTGTTAACCAGTACATCTGGGGACACTGTTAACCCAGTATTGTACCCATTCCGGCGGCAATGTTAACCCAGAAACACTTCTCCGGACTCAGATTGTGATATCGTTTAGAGTTCAGTAGCCAAAATTACTATCAGTTTGTTTTCCCCGTTTTGCGTGCCTAACACAGATATCCGATTTTACGTTTCAAAATGAGTTTTGTCTCACACGACCCGAAAATAGTTGTTGACTGATAATTTAATTAAAGTTGTGAAATTAGAGCTCGGTTTAGACGCCCCGATTGGCCGCGGGACCCGTTTCCGTCTTTAGTGCACCGGAAACTGTTAAATCGTTTAAAATTACCCAAATCATCCGAATTATTTTCGGATGATTTATTTTTACTTATTTAACTCAGTTATATGAAAATAGTTCATGTTTAGGGTTTTTATACACCAGTCAGTTCGTCTACCCGAACTTTGCTGGTTTACGCGTTTTATATTATAAAAGTTCACTTTTATTCCAAATAAATATCCGTTCATCCTCGGATCTTGAGATTTTGCACAAATAACATTTTGACAGTGGGGAAATTTATTAAAATATTTCCAGAATTAATTTTTATACTTAAAATTTATTTATCTATTTTTAAACACCATTTAAACACTAAATATGTCGTAAATACCAAACGAACTTAGAAAAATCCCAAATTTTTCCTGGATCACCCCTGTCATTTCCATAGTTCCCTGTAATTTTTCTAGAACTAAAATCTCTTTTTACATGCCATTTTCACTAAAACCGAGCTAGAAAACCCTAGAACTCGTTTAACCGAAAAGTCAACTTAGACTTCTCCAACTGACCTAAACTTTTGTGTGTGACTTTTACATGTTATAAAAAGCTTATCTGAAATTTTCCAGAATTTTTCATGATATTTGACTATTTTTCACCATTTTTAGCCAAAACCGAGCATTAAATTCACCATATATTCATCCTTTATCCAAAAATTACCAAATTTTCACAGAACTCATATTTTCATGTATTTAACACCTCTGTAAAATTTCATGACCTAACTCTAAACCATCCACAATCTGTCCAAAAATCCATAACAGAACATAAACCGAATATACATTTTGTTTTCTGCCACTACAAGCTACAAACTCGTCTTTCCGCCTTATCTACCACTAAACACAGAACCTACAACCATCATACCACAATACCAAGCAAGTTACACTCACAATCAAGCCTCTTACACTATAGTTTCGGTTATTGTTTCAAAACTAAAGTTTAAACCGTAAAAATTTGTTTTTGGTTCGTTTAACTCCTTTCTTGGACCAAGATCCCTTGTATAACCCGTATACATCACTTGATCATGCAAGAATCGGTTTTCATCTTTGAAACCTCATTTTCTTGCAAATAAACTCAAGAAAGGACGGTGAAAACGTAGATAACTCGATCTTTACCTCATTGTTCTTGCTACAATTCTTGGTTTTTAGTTCATGATCTTAAGAGGAAAGGAAGATTGTTGATTTGTTTGTGTAAAAAAAAGAATAACAAGACAAGGGGGAATACCCCTTGTCCGATCGGTGTAGTTAGGGGGGTGGGGTGGGACCCACTTCTCCAATCTTAGCCACATGTTTGGATTTCCGAAATCTGGATAATGTTTTGGATAATCTGGTTCAGTTCGTTTTTCGGTTAAATGTCTAATTCGGCTTAAAACGAGGTTAAAACGGTCGTTTTCGGCTTAAAAAATGAAATTTATATAAAACCGATTTAAAAACTTTAAAAACTTAAACCATGGCATTTATTATCTTAGAACATCATATTATTAATAGTTGCGCATCTTTTTCGGCTTGATCGATCGTCTCTTGCTCGGTTTGGTATTAAAGGTTTCGTTTAATGTACCGACGTACCATTAAATCGAAATTCTTTTGCTGTGCCGTATTTTACTTATCCCGAAGCATTAATGCTCCGTAAAATCACTAAATATTATAGATATCGTCTATAATTGAACCCTCGATTCGTTCGGGTTTCAATAACTATCGATCGATTAATCGCATATTCAATACGATGAATTATATATTCACGTATAATTACTATGGTAATTCATGTACCCGACATTAAATATAGCGTAGCTATTGTCTACCGGTTAGGGTATACCTGGTTTCGTCGGAATCATTACAATCAGATTCTCTGAAACATTACTTGGATGCACCATTTGTTACAAAAGAAAAGTCTGACAGAATTAAGAAGAAACTGCTTGAAAAAGGAAAGAAGAAGCTGCTGGTAATGAAGAACTCAGATCAGAATGTTGTGTCTTCAGATCACCCAGAGAGATATGTTGTTACACTTCAAAAGGTGTTCTCTGACAAATATGGTGATCGATCTGGAGTTTTATCATGGGGTTTCGATGCAGATAAGAATATGTG